>NW_026910685.1:0-17491 GCF_963691925.1 Scomber scombrus | reverse complement strand
GAGCTCCGTTTATTATCTGCTACTATATAAAATAATGTCTCTCCTGTGTCTGCAGTCAGAAGCTGTTCAGGGCTGCAGAAGCATGAAATATGTCCAACTTTAAGTGACACCAGGGACACAATAACAGCTTGCCCAGTGCTAATTAAGTGTGGAAATACTGTCCATTTATCTGGCTTTTTTTTTTTTTTTTTTTTTTACTCCCCCAAAATGATCAGAACACATTTTCAAAGCTTCAACTTTGCTGATAGAAACATTTGACGTGAACAAATTAAAAGCAGGGAAACTGATGAGGAACTCAAATCTGTATCTAGATGATTTAATTATGGGGTGAATATTTTTATTTTATTTTTTATAAGTGTCCATCTGATCTGCAAATCTAAATTTACACTTAAAGGGCAAAACCACTAATAAAAGCCAGAGCACGAGATTTAAAGCTAAATACAAAATGATTTACAGAAGGAAGGAAGGAAGGGAGGAAGGAAGGCAGGAAAGGAGAGAAAGATGGAAGGAGGGAAGGAAGGGAGGGAGGGAGGGAGGGAAGGAGAAGGAAGGGAGGGAGGGAGGGAGGGAAGGATAGAAAGATGGAAGGAAGGAAAAAAAGGAGGAGAAACAGGAAGGAAGGGAGTGAGGAAAGGAGGGAAGGAAGGAGAGAAGGAAGGAAGGAAGGAGGGAGGGAGAAAAGGAGGAAGGAAGGAAGGAAGCTAGGGGGGAGGAAGTAAGGAAGGAAGGAAGGAGGGAGGGAGGAAGGAAGGAAGGACAGAAGGAAAGGAGGAAAGAGAGAGGAAGGAAGAAAGCGAGAAGGAAGGAAGGACAGACAGAAGGAAGGAAAGGAGGAAAGAAGGAACAGTTATAAAACAGACGGGGTCAGTTTGACCGGGAGGACGACACGAACGTTAAATGACTAAATAACACGAGACTTTTATCTAAATGAAACATGTTCCAGCTTCATTAGTGTCGCTAAAAACCAGTCGGTGACAACAACATATGGAGATATTGGAGCGCTTTGTTGAGCAGATTGGTTAGAAATAATGCACAGAGAGAGAGAGGGGGGGGAGAGAGAGAGAGACAGAGAGGGGAGAGAGAGAGAGAGAAAGAGAGAGGGAAGGAGAGAGAGGGGGAGAAAGAGGGAGAGAGAGAGAGAGAAAGAGAGAGGGAAGGAGAGAGAGGGGGAGATACAGAGAGAGAGAGAGAGGAGAGACAGAGGGGGACAGAGAGAGAGAGAAAGAGGAAGGGAGAAAGAGAGAGAGACAGAGAGAGAGGAGAGAGAGAGAGGGGGACAGAGAGAGAGAGAAGGGAGGAGGGAGAGAGAGAAAGAGAGAGAGAGACAGAGAGAGAGAGAGAGAGAGAAGAGGGGGGGGGGAGAGAGAGAGAGAGAGAGAGGGGGAGAGAGAGAGAGAGGCAGAGAGAGAGAGAGGGGAGAGAGAGATAAAGAGAGAGAGAGAGGGACAGAGAGAGAGATAGAGGGGGAGAGGGGGGGAATAGTAGAGGCAGAAACAGTCACAGTGATGATGATGATGATGATGTATGATGATGAAGAGCTGCAGATGACATCACACCTCCGACAGGTAAACAGGTACTTATGTGACTTTAGGCCTGCTGGGTAATGGAACAACACTCAGCGCGTTGCCAGCTGACTGGAGTCATGAGTCGGCGTGATGATGGAAATATGCCATAGTGTTAGTGGAGAGGAGAGGAGAGGAGGAGAGGAGAGGAGAGGAGAGGGAGAGAGGAAGGAGAGGAGAGGAGAAGAGAAGAGAGGAGAGGAGCGAAGGGGAGGAGGAGCGAAGGGGAGAGTGGAGGAGAGGAAAGGAGAGGAGGGGAGAGGAGAGAGGAGAGGATAGGAGAGGAGAGGAGGAGAGAGGAGTGGAGAAGAGAAGAGAGGAGAGGGGAGGAGAGGAGAGGAGCGACAGGGGAGAGCAGAGGAGAGGAGAGCAGAGGACAGGAGAGGAGAGGAAAGAGAGGAGAGGGGAGAGGAGGAGAGAAGAAGAGAGGAGAGAAGAGAGGAGAGCAGAGGAGAGGAGGGGAAGAGGAGAGGAAAGAGAGGAGAGGAGAGAGGAGTGGAGAAGAGAAGAGAGGAGAGGGGAGGAGAGGAGAGGAGCGAAGGGGAGAGCAGAAGAGAGGAGAGGAAAGAGGACAGGAGAGGAGAGGAGAGAGAGAGGAAAGAGAGGAGAGGGGAGAAGAGAGGAGAGGAGAGGAGAGCAGGGGAGAGGAGGGGAGAGGAGAGGAAAGAGAGGAGAACAAAGGAGAGGAGAAGCTGTATGTGGAGCACACGACTATATAAAGAAACCCATTTTCGAGCACAATGTCGGCTTTGGGTTGGAAGTAGAAAAAAAAAGAACATAGTGGGAGCTTCTACACACGTTTATCTACAACATCAACATCCAACATTGTAACATTTTATATAGATTACGGAAAATAATGAAAAGTGTAATAAATCCTCTTTAACCTTCATATTCTTTTCCCTTTCTACCCTTTACCCTTTCCTTTCCTTCTATCCTTCCTTCCTAATCCCTTTTCCTTCCGTCACAAGTGTAAAAAATGGGTCAAATTTTACCCTGAACAGTATGTATCAATCCTGATAAAAGGCATGTTAGGAAACAACCTTACAAGTTGTGTAAAGTGGACTTAAGTTTTGATCATGGTGGGAAAACTTACTTGGTTCCACTTAAGCATCGACTCTCCGCTCGATTACAGCAGGTCAGACAGTAAAGACTCCTTGTGATCTGTGTGAAGCTTTATAATGAAAAACGTTGGTCATGTGCAGTCGTAGAAAAGTCTCCTTTATTTTCAAAAGCCCATTTATGACAGGTATGCTCTTTATATCATCCTGTCTTCTCCTTCTTCCTTCCTTCCTTCCTTCCATCTTTCTATCCTTCCATCTTTCCCTCCTTTCCTCCTTGCTTCCCTCCTTCCTCCTTTCCTCTTTCCTTCCCTCCTTCCTTCCTTCCTTCCTTCCTTCCTTCCCTAGAGAGAAAGAGACAGAAGATACTGAAAGAGGAGGAAAAGAAGGATGGAAGGAAGGAAGGAAGGAAGGAAGGAAGGAAGGAGGAAAGGAGGGAAAGATGGAAGGAAGGAAGGAGAAGAAGAAGGAGGACAAGCTTCTTCTTCTCCTTCCTTCCTTCCATCTTTCCCTCCTTTCTCCTTCCTTCCTTCCTTCCTGTCTTCTCTTCCTTCCTTCCTTCCATCTTACCCTCCTTTCCTCCTTCCTTCCTTCCTTCCTTCCATCTTACCCTCCTTTCCTCCTTCCTTCCTTCCTTCCTTCCTTCCTTCCTTCCTTCCATCTTTCTCTCCTTCCTCCCTCCCTTCCCTCCTTCCTTCTCTCTTCCTCCTTCCCTCCCTCCCTTCCTTCCTTCCTTCCTTCCATCTTTCCCTCCTTTCCTGCCTTTCCTTCATTCCTTCCTTCCTCCTTTCCTCCCTCCCTTCCTTCCTTCCTTCCTGTCTTCTCTTCCTTCCTTCCTTCTATCTTACCCTCCTTTCCTCCTTCCTTCCTTCCTTCCTTCCTTCTTTTCCTCCTCTTTCAGTATCTTCTGTCTCTTTCTCTCTACCAGGCCATGGCCTAGTTGAAAAACTCTTCTGCTTTGTGCCTGTTTTCTTTCATCAGCTCCGAAGTTTTTTACTCTTTTTCTTAATCTCTGTGTCTCTCTCCTCCTCTCTTCTTTTACCCCCCCTTTTCTTCCTCTCTTTCCCCATATTTATTCATCATACCTGTCTTTCACTGTGTCGTCCTCCCTCTCTCTTGCTCTTTCTGTCTTCTTCCATCTGTTTTTTTTTTACCTCGCTCTCTCCCTCATTTCCATTGTGTGGCTGATAGCTGTCAGGAGATCTCATCACTGAGTCTCTCTTATTACATGATTACAGGGTAATTATCCTGTGAAGTTGTCTTTGCCCGAATCTATGAAAGACACTTAATGTCTTTTTAATGGGGTTTGGAGTTTGGAGACTTTTTCTCTTGTCTTTTGTAGTTTCTGTGGACTCCCATTTATTGAATTTACATATGCCCGGAACATTGTGTCCTTATTAAGTGGCGTAGCGGATTCATTGTAAATTTCTCGTGTGCGCCGCCTCGCACAGTTGTCAGTCATGACTCCTTTTATTTTTAATTCATGGCCTCGGCTTGTCAGTAAAATGCTGTCATCTGCCGGCCTGATTAAATCGAACCTGTGCCGGACTTCAGAGGAGAGCGAGGCTGCGTGGAGAACTGAAGGAGAACTGCTCTTTATGGGTTTTTCTTGTACACATGAACAATAATTTTATCAGTGTATGTCTTACTTGTGTTTCTGTCTTTAGATGTTTTTGTACTTTGCAGTTTTGGTTATAATAGAAAGAACATTTCCAGAGATGCATTTACCCGTCTGTAGCCCTCTGAAGTGAAGGTTTTAATTATATTTGACTGAATATGAAGCATTTATTAACTGAAATGGGCACATGAAGGAAGGAAGGAAGGAAGGAAGGAAGGAAGGAAGGAAAGGAGTAAGGAGGGAAGGAAGGAGGAAAAGAGGAAGGAAGGAAGGAGAGAATGAAGGGAGGAAGGAAGGAAGGAAGGGAGGAAAGAAGTATGGAAGGGGGAGGGAGCAAAGAAAGAGGGAAGAACGAAGGAACATTTTAAGAAAGAGGGAGGAAGGAAGGAAGGAAAGGAGTAAGGAGGGAGGGAGGGAGGGACGAAAGAAAGGAGTAAGGAGGGAGGGAGGGAGGAAAAGAGGAAGGAAGGAAGTGAGAAGTATCGAAGGGGGGGGGGCAAAGAAAGAGGGAAGGAGGGGAAGAACGAAGGAAAATTTAAAGAAAGAGGGAGGGAGGGAGGAAGGAAAGAAGGAAGGAAGGAAAGAAGGAACAGTCAAAAGAGTCAATTTGACCCGGGAGGACGACAGGAGGACATACTTCTATGCATCACAGATGAGGAGCTATTTGCTTATTTTGTCCGGCAACTGTCAATATATAAATCTGATGAATCAAACCTCACTCACACAGCTCTGATGGAACAAATTATGTAGTTTTTGAATATGAAAATCTTACCACATAACAATTAAAGATGTTTTTCCCCAACCTTTTGGAACTTGGCTGCTTATTTCCTTGTAAATATTTAATTTTGTGGAGAAACACTTCAGATCTGAAATCAAGTTTTCAGGGGGTTTAAGCCTCTGCTTCATATCTAATTTGTTGTCTTTGGAGGAACCTTTTGATCCAAGCACATAATAGTACAACACAGCGCATATATTTTCAGTTCAAGTGACCCGAGTGAGAGTAAATCTCTCAGTTGATGTTGTTGTGTTTCATCCCTGGTAGAGCTGCTGATTGCACATCTCTCTTAACAAACAGGATGCTTTAACCAAAAGTGTGGTTTGCCTGTTTACAAATGTGCTTATCATTTTTTCCTCCGTCTGTCATAGCACATCATGCATTGTTTTCCTGTTCTTTGTCTTTTTCTGGGTGAATGCGGCACATCACATCACACACAAACAATATCAACAGGACTTCTCTCGATGTTTTTCTTACATGTATTTTTTTCTCTGCTTTTTTAGTCTCTTTCTCCCAAGTGGCTACAGCGCAGATCACTGAACACAAACAATATTAACATGTAATTTTCTCTCTCTGTGTGTTTGTCTTTCTGCAGCTTGAGCGCCGCTGCTGTCTGTGATGCCCTCCCATGACGCCCAGGTCGGGAGCTGACACTGCCAGTGAGCGGGAGACGCCACTGCACAACCGGTCCTGGGCCTGTGCCGTCAGCCGGTTCTCGCCCTCCCTCTCACACACTGGAGACTCCAACTCCACCCGCCTTCCAGTATCCACAATCATCAGCTCCGATCCACCTCAGTAAGGCCCCCTTGAAAACCGACACGCTGACGCCCTCGGCCAGCACCAGCAGCAGCAGCCAAAAACCACAATATCTTCAGCGCAATCAGCAACACCAGCACCACCACAATCACCAGCAGCAGCAGCCATCATGTCCAGTCGTAGAAAGTCCTCCACCCCTTGCATGGTCCGGGTCATCAGCGACCCGCCAGAAGAGCAAGATGACCCGGGGGAGGTGATGGACATGGAAGTGTTTGCAAACAACAATGTGACAGAAAAAGAACAGTCTGAACCATCAGAATCTGCAGAGAAGAGTAAAGACCCCCAGCAGGAAAATCCAGACCAGCAAACGTTTTCAAAACCAGTGGAAAACCAGAATCCTGAGCCATTAGATCAAGAGGAGCAGTCGGTTAATGAAGACCGGCCCCCCGTCATTGAAGATGTAGAAGCCAGAGAGGAGAAGGACAGGGAAATGGTCGAATCTGACCCCGAGTCCCAGAAAAAGCAGCCCAGAGGCTACGAGTGTAAATACTGCCCATTTTCAACGCAGAACCTGAATGACTTTAAAGAGCATGTGGACTCCAGCCACCCTAATGTCATTCTCAATCCGTTGTACCTCTGTGCTGTCTGCAACTTCAACACCAAGAAGTTTGACTCGCTCACAGAGCACAATGAGAGCCAGCATCCTGGCGAGACAAACTTCAAGTTCAAGAGGATAAAAAAGAACAATCAGACTATTTTGGAGCAGACAATCGAAGGCAAGGACAATTCAGCTGAATGCGAAGTGACAAATGAACAGGGTAAAAGCTACAGCAACAGTTCTGTGTTTCCACCTTGCATATCAACCACGGTGAGAACCCCGGACGCTATCAAGTCGTTTTATCAAGGGAGCGAACTGAAAAGCCAGCTAGATGGCCTGATCCAGAAGGATCAAATCACAGCAGTGAACATCAATGGAACGGTCATCATCCCTGAACCTACCATCTTTCAAGGGCTCTCCCATGTCACTCCAATGCTCCAGCGACCACCCAACTTTAACTCTGTACCAAAAATAGCCGTTCCTTTGAACACCACCAAATATAACCCTTCCCTCGACGACAACCTGACATTGATCACCTCCTTTAACAAGTTTCCTTACCCAACGCATGCCGAGTTGTCGTGGCTGACAGCTGCCTCCAAGCACCCGGAGGAACAGATCAAAGTCTGGTTCACCACCCAGCGGCTGAAGCAAGGCATCACCTGGTCGCCAGAGGAGGTGGAGGAAGCCAGGAAGAAGATGTTCAACGGCTCCATCCCTCCTGCCCATCACACATTCACCGTCCTGCCTACAAGCCCTGTCTCTGAGCCGTTTGCCAAAGCCTCCCAGCAGCCCATTGTCCACACCACAGTGCATCATCCAACTCGTGTGCGGACAGTCACGTCCAGTGGGTATAGTGTAGTCACCTCCACAAACTCTACTGCTGGACTCCTCATTGGCTCCAACCATTCCCTTAAACGATCCCTGTCAACATACCTAGCAACAGCATTCGGCCCAGAGTCTAAGCGACCAGTGATGGCAGTCGCCCCCCATTCTGGTGACCCTAAAGACAAAGGCCTCATGGCTCCTCCTCCGCCCCCTCCCCCTCACAAAGACCGCCATCTAATGGCTCCACCTCCCATTCCCATGGAGATGAAAAGATCTGTAGCACTTCCTCTAGTCACCACAGAGATGAGGAGGTCATCCGCTGCTGTGCCTTTAATGCCACCGCCATCGTCGTCGTTATCACAATCTTTAATGTCCAAAGGGAAGTTTCTCTCGTCGTTAGGAAACCCCAAAACTAAGCCAGTGGTGTCGATGTCCTCCATAGTCTTTCCAGAGTCCTTAACAAGGCCATTGATAGTTCCCCCACCTATCTTTGCCCCATCTTTTCAAAACTCATTACTTATTCCTCGTACTTCGTCCATCACTTCCAAAGAAAAGCACCCCAATACCCACACTTTACCAGCTGCTGATTTGAAGCTGCCCAACTCCCCTCCTCTCATTACCCCACAGATGAGGAGGCCGCCCATCATCCAATCCATTCGCACTCCGGCTAAAGCCTCGCCACAGATTCCAGGGTTCCACTTGCATAGCAAGAAACTAAAAGAGCAGCAAGGTATGGAGCTGAAAGCCAGCTACCACAGAGGAGACAAGGTACTCACTCCTCTTTCAGAGGCCAACGGGACATCTCGCACAGATGGCAAATGGTCCAATGATCAGATCTCTCTTATTCACAATAACGGAGTCATACATTTGGATGGCGGTGAGTCACCAGCGCTGCTGAAACAAGATTTTCAGCAAAAGTCCTCAGTGCTGACCCAGTTCCCCCTGCTGGAGAGAATGAAAGGAAAGACAGCAGAACAGCTGAAAATCTTGGAGGAGAACTTCTTGAGGAACAGCTTCCCCACACATAGCGATGTGGACAATCTGGCGGGTTCCACCCGCCTGTCTCACCAGGAAATCGACAGCTGGTTCGTGGAGCGCCGTGCACTCCGCGACAACCTTGAACTGGCCCTGCTCAACTCTATGGGCACTAAGAGGATGGGCACCGGTGGCATCGCTGCCATCGCTGAGAAACGACTACATCAGCAGCAACAGCAACACCAAACTCTACAGTTGAATGGGATTCACAAACCAAGCACCGGCGTGGGCCATCTCAAGAGCCCTCCTCCACCTTCACACACGCTGCCCATCATTGCTTCCTCCGTCCCCAACCCAAATCCCTGCTCAGTGCCTCCAGACAGCCGATCCCTGGCTCTCCTCAAGGACGACTTTGCTCAAACACGGTGGCCTTCCCCTGAGGAGTTCAGCCAACTGGAGGGTCGGACGGGACTAGCGCGCACCGACTTCGCCCGCTGGTTCAACGACAGCCGGTCAGCGCTGCAGAGCGGCAGCATGGAGCTGACAGAACTTATTCACAACAATGGAGTGAATGGAAGGCAGGGGCCGCCTGTGTGCTCCCCCAAAAATACTCCTTTAAGCCTCATCCAGCAATGTCAGGAAGGAGCTTTAACAAACAACAACAGCAGTAAGGTGCTGGAGGTTGAGTTGGGCTGGCTGATGGAGCAGCGCGCTAACAGCTTCAGTCAGCACGATGAGCTCCAAGACCGGTTTGCTGGCAGGTACAGTACTCATCCGATATTTAAAGTATAGTGTATGTGTTTGGTTCGTAAGTTGTTGGCCAATGATATTCAGAAACCTCTCTCATGGCACGAGTCACTCTTTATCCATCAGGACTAACAATACTAGTAGTACCGAGCAGAACAGTTTTCATTTAGCCCTCCTGTTGTCCTTGAGTCAAGGAAGGAAGGAAGGGAGGAAGGAAGGAAAGGAGGGAAGAAGGAAGGAAGGGAGGAAGAAGGAATGAAAGGAGGGAGGAGGGAAAGAAAGGAGGAAGGAAAGGAGGGAGGAAAGAAAAGAAGGAAAGGAAGGAAGGAAGGTAGGAGGGAAGGAGGAAAGAAGGAAGGAGGGAGGGAGGGAGAAAGGAAAATAGGAAGGGAGGAAAGAAGGACAGAGGAAAGAAAGACGGAGGGAGGAAGGACAGAAGGAAGGAAGGGAGGAAGGAAGGAAGGGGCAGGGAGCAAAGAAAGAGGGAAGGAGGGGAAGAACGAAGGAAAAATTAAAGAAAGAGGGAGGAAGGAAGGAAGGAATGAAGGAAGGAAGGAACAGTCAAAAGAGACGGGGTCAATTTGACCCGAGAGGACGACAGGAGGGTTAAAAAGTGATCAACAATGAGCAGTTGAGTTTTCTTGGTGCTTTACATTCAGGGATCATTAAAGGATCCAAAACAGAGCAACTCAAACCCCCAAAAACCATGTTTGGTTAATCTTCATGTTATTGATGTGCAGCTGCTGCTTTGGTTCAGTCCACATCAAAGGTTAGAAATCCTTCTGCTGTTGTTTATCTCCACATCGCCACTTTTATGTTTGGAATAGATTAATAAGATCTGTGGCTCCAAACCAAAAGACTCCACACATCTGTGTATTGCATAAATAGTTTGTCTCCCAAATATTCAATGCATCCAGTTCTTCTAGTTCCAGCACCATTTTTTTAGTGACTTGTGTGTCCAAAACAAATCTTAGCTTCCCCTCCGTGGGTTTGATACTGTTGTTTTGTAGTCGCCACATTAAAGGAAAAGTTCACCACAATGAATACAATGATTTCTTTGTAGTAGAAATGTGCCATTATTTATGAAGACTAGAGAAAAGGCTCCATATGGTTCTTCATGGGGAATCCTACAACAACCAGAATGCATTGCGTGCTTCCTGTCCAATCAGCTACTGACGATGATAGCCAGTACAGTAAAGTGGGAGTAATTTACTGAGGCTTATTTTCATTTTACAAAGTCTGGATTTATCGTACCGCTGTTTTGGACGACAATGAGCCAGACCTGCAGTTTTTCCAAATAACTGCAAAGTTTCCCCGGTTTCAGGCGCTTCTCTCGGCTGATGCTGTTAACCTTCATGTCGTCCTCCCGGGTCAAATTGACCCCATCTCTTTTGACTGTTCCGTCTTTCCTTCCTTCCTCCCTCTTTCTTTAAATTTTCCTTCGTTCTTCCCCTCCTTCCCTCTTTCTTTGCTCCCTCCCCTTTCCATACTTCTTTCCTCCCTTCCTTTCTTCCTTCCACCTTCCTTCTTTCCTCCCTCCCTTCTTTCCTTCCTTCCTCTATTTCTTTAAATTTTCCTTCATTCTTCTCCTCCTTCCCTCTCTCTTGCTCCCTCCCCCTTCCATACTTCTTTCCTTTCTTCCTTCCTTCCTCCTTCCTCCTTTCCTTCCTCCCTCTCTCCTTACTACTTTCCTCCCTCCCTCCCTCCCTTCCTTCCTTCCTTCCTTCCTCCTGTCATTCCTTCCACCTTTCCTTCCTTCCTACCTTCCTTCCTCCTTTCCTTCCCCCCTTCCTTCTCTCCTTACTTCCTTCCTCTTTTCCTCCCTCCCTCCCTCCTTACTCCTTTCCTTCCTCATTCCTTCCTTCCGTCTTTCCTCCCTCCCTTCCTTCCTTGACCTGAGGACAACAGGAGGGTTAAACTTCCTATGGTCCTCACTCTGTTTTATTTGACTGATAAGTTGTAATAGTTGCACCACATCTCTGCTCTGTCATTATATTGCAAAGCTAGTTATTGTTTTGTTTTACATTAATCTCTTCTTGATGAATCACAGACATTTAGCAGCTTAACTTAACTTGGACCTGTGGGCTGTGGCTCAGGAGGTAGAGCGGTCGTCCTCCAATTGGAAGATCGGTGGTTCGATTCCCGGCTCCTCCAGTCCGCGTGTCCTCGTGTCCATTCAGCAGGCCTCATAACATGAAGCTAGTTTTTAAAGTATTTAGTAGTTGATAGTTTGATATTTTAGTGTCTGTTTTAACTTATTACTAGTGTAACATGGAAGACGGAGTGTTTCGGAAGACCCACATTTTTACTGTCTTTGAAGGCACCACGACAGAAAATGAGGAAATCTCTTCTGTCAATAAATGAACGAGGAGGGAAGTTAACCCTCCTGTTGTCCTCGAGTCAAGGAAGGAAGGGAGGAAGAAGGAAGGAAAGGAGGGAGGAAGGAAGGAAAGGAGGGAGGGAGGAAGAAAGAAGGAAGAAGGAAGGAAAGGAGGAAAGGAGGGAGGAAGGAAGGGAGGAAGGAAAGGAAGGAAGGACAGAGGAAAGAAGGAAGGAAGGAAAGGAGGGAGGGAAGAAGGAAGGAAAGAAGGGAGGAAGGAAAGGAAGAAGGAAGGAAAGGAGGGAGGGAGGAAGGAAGGAAAGGAGGAAAGAAGGAAGGAAAGGAGGGAGGGAGGAAGAAAGGAGGGAAGAAGGAAGGAAGGGAGGGAGGAAAGGAAGGAAGGAAGGAAGGAAAGGAGGGAGGGAGGAAGGAAGGGAGGAAAGAAAGGAAGGAAGGACAGAGGAAAGAAGGAAGGGGGAAGGTAGGGGGGAGGAAAGAAAGAGAGAAGGAGGGAAGAAGGAAGAAAGAGAAGGAAGGAAGAAAAGGGGATGGAGGAAGGAAAGAAGGAAGGGAGGGAGGGAGGACAGAAGGAAGGGAGGGAGGGAGGACAGAAGGAAGGGAGGAAGGGAGGGAGGGAGGACAGAAGGAAGGGAGGGAGGGAGGACAGAAGGAAGGTTAAACTAGTGTTCATTTGCATAAACTACTCACTCTGTATTGATGCAAAGCTGGATGTAAATCAGCAGAGTTTCCCTTTAACATAGTTTTCAGGACATTAACCTAAATATATCTGCAGGACTTTATTTAGTCTGCACTCCCTTCCAGAGGCTTGGGACATCTCTGGCCATTAGAACGGAAACCAATATCTCCACAATAATTTGGGCAAGCGTTTTATTCTTCCCTGGAGTCAGCTGTGGGTTCAGGCTCAGTCTCTGAAAGCACCGTAGTGAGATCCATCTGGCTCTTTTAGGGTTTATTAAAATACTGATTTTAGTTGTGAAATGTACAGAAAACAGGAGAATTAATGTAAAAGCAATATAAAAAGTTACAGTATAGAGTCATTTTAGCTGCTGATTTACCTTTTAAATGCACTAAAAACATATTAAATGCAGTAAGTTAAAGAAGGTTCATCTCTAAAATGAGGCTGTTTATTCAAGAAAAAGTCAAATTCAGCAAAAATTGAAGCTTTGACAGGAAGTTTGAGACATTTTTGAGGTTTTCATCGCCTCCTTTATTATTGTTACAGTTGATTTGTTGACGTTCACATTACATGAAGAAAAAACGTCTTCAGAATCAGAATCAAATTAATCTGATCTTTTTTTTCTTTTTTTTTTCATCGTTACAATTAAAAAGGAAATGTGTCCCACCGATGATGACCCACTTAAATTTAATCTATTAAATCAGATTGCCAGTAATCACTTCGGTTGGTTAAGGGTTAGAAAATGATTGACAGCAGTTTCACAAATTATAACAAATTATTTGGCTTTATGATCATTTTTATAGTCTTGTTTTTTTTTACTGTGTGTTTTTATACTGAATTTATTTTATTTCATATTTTGCCAGCATGTGATTGGGCAGCAAGACTAATATTAATACCTATGATATTTATTCAGAGTTTTAAATTTTGTTTTTATTCCTTTAAAATGTTTATAGCATCAGATAAAAATAGTTTTTAAGGAATCAATCAATGTATTTAATGTAAATAAGTAAACAGCAGCAGTTCTAATATAAATAACAAATTAATGCATTTTAAAGTTTTTTAACCTTTGTGTCGTCCTCCCGGGTCAAATTGACCCCGTCTGTTATGACTGTTCCTTCTTCCTCCCTTCCTTCCTTCCGTCTGTCCTTCCTCCCTCCCTCCTTTCCTTCCTTCTTCCTCCCTTTCCTTCTTTCTTCCTCCCTTCCTTCCTTCTTCCTCCTTTCCTTCCTTCATTCCTTTCCTTCCTTCATTCCTTCCCTCCTTCCCTTCCTCCTTTCCTTCCTTCCTTCCTCCCTCCTTTCCTTCCTCCTTTCCTTCCTTCCTTTCTCCTTTCCTTTCCTTCCTCCTTTCCTTCCTTCCTTTCTCCTTTCCTTTCCTTCCTTCTTCCTTCCTTCCTTCCTTCTTCCTCCCTTCCTTCCTTGACTCGATAATAAAAAAAAAGCAGAAAGCAAAACTTGTAGAGTTTGTTGTTTGGACCTCTAGTGATAAAAAGTAACATCTTATCAGCAGCGTTCAGTAGTTTATTTATTTATATATTTTATTTTTTAAGTCATTAAACTCAAATACACAAGTATAAACAAAGTCAATAATCAGATGTCCTTGTTCTTTGTCCTTCATCTCCTTTAGAAACAGTCACAAACCAAAAGGGACAAATAATAAAAAGTAATAAAAAAGTTATAATAAATAAATAAATAAATAAAGCAGTTTCTAAAGTGATGAAAAGGTGTTGACTGATTTGCTTGAAACACAAACCTCTTTTTAAATGAGTCATTTAATAGATTCAACTGTACATAAGAAACACGATGCATCTATAATAATTATAATAACTGGTTATATATTTATTTAACCTTTGTGTCGTCCTCCCGGGTCAAATTGACCCCGTTTGTTTTGACTGTTCCTTCTTTCCTTCCTTCCTCTCTCTTTCCTCCCTTCCTTCTTTCCTTCGTCCATCCCCCTTTCTTCGTTCCTTCTGTCCTTCCTTCCTCCCTCCCTCCTTCTTTCCATCCCTCCTTCCTTCCTTCCTTCCTCCCTTCCTTTGTTCCACTCTCCTTCTTTCCTTCCTCCCTGCCTCCTTTCTTTCCTTCTTCCTTCCTCCCTTCCTTCGTTCCACTGTCCCTCTTTCCTTCCTTCCTCCCTCTTTTCCTTTCACCCTCCCAGTCTCCTTCCTTCTTCCATCCCTCCCTCCTTCCTTCCTTCCTTCTTTCCCTTCCTTCCTTCTTTCCTCCGTCCTTCCTTTCCTTCCTCCCTTCCTTCATTCCTTTCCTCCCTTCCTTCCTTCTTTCTCCCTCCCTCCCTTCCTTCCTTGATTTCAGCTCAACAGGAGGGTTAAAACAAATATAATAATACACATATTTCCTTACATATGCATTGTTATAAATCCCCAAAAGGTTCATATAGAAACCTAATCTATTACAAGATTCATATATATACAACAATCAGCTGCACAGTTCCAGCTTTGTGACTGTTCGGTAACTTGCTTTCCACAGACTGAGGCAGCAGAACGTGGCGGAGCTGAAGAACGGGGGACAGAACGGAGGAGTGGTGGGAGCGGCGGCGCGGGAAATGTTCGGGAGCTGGCTGGAGGACGGACACTCGAGGAGAGGACGAGAGCTGCTCCTGGACAGAGAGAAGAAGATGGTGGAAGACACGACGTCCGGGAGGCTGACTGGATAAACGGTGAGAGGACTTCCTGTTTTCTCTCTTTCTGTCGCATCCAGGTGGGGAGTACCGGTCCTCTGAAATGATGCCAACGTGGAAGTAACTTAAAACTGCATTCTATCAAAAGGCCACCAGGGGGCGACCGTTTTGGTGTCAAAAGGACTTCCGTCTCTATACAAGTCAATGGAGAATTCAGCAACTTCTCACTTGATTTCTAACCTCAATAAACGTTTTCAAAATGTGTTTATGGTCTCAATCGCTAGTTTAAAGCCTTCTTCAATGCAGTATGATGTTCATTTGGGACATTTTGGCCTCCCTGATTTTATATGTGACGATAAAGCAGGGTATGTATTAGGGCGTGGCTACGTCGTGATTGACAGGTCGATTGGTTCACAGGTTCAGGAGGGCGCCTCATGCCCCTCCTGATGCCCATATAAGTAGAATCCCTGTTTGTCACGGATGTTACGTCCATTTCTTATATACAGTCTATAGTAAAACCCTTTCATACATAAGAAAACAGCTTTTGAATAGCTGCAGTGACCACTATGTGTGAAAGGGTTAAATCTTTTAACCTTCGTGTCGTCCTCCCGGGTCAAATTGATCCTGTCTGTTTTGACTGTTCCTCCTTTCCTCCCTTCCTTCCTTCCGTCTGTCCTTCCTCCCTCCTTCTCTCTTTCCTCCACCCCCATTTCTTCCGTCTTTCCTCTGTCCTTCTTGCCTCCCTTCCTCCTTTCCTCTTTTCCTTTGTCCCTCCTTCCGTCCTTCTTTCCTCCATCCTTCATGCCTTCCTCCCTTCCTTCTTTTCTTTCCTCCCTTCCTTCCTCCCTCCTGTCCTTCCTTCCTTCCTTCCTCCTTTCCTTCCTTCCTTTCGTTCCTTCCTTCCTTCCTTCCTCCCTCCTGTCCTTCCTTCTTCCTCCCTTCCTTATTCCTCCCTTCCTTCCTTCCTCCCTACTTCCCTCCTTTTCTTCCTTCTTCCTTCCTTCCTTCCTTCCTTCCTCCTTCCTTCCTTCCTTCTTCTTCCCTTCCTTCCTCCCTCCCCTCCTTGGTTCCACTGCCTTTTTATAAGATGGCGCTGCTCAGATCCGATACTATTGGCCTCCGAGCAGCAAACCAATGGGTGACGTCACGGCAGTTACGTCCATTATATATACAGTCTATGGTCGCATCCTTGAGAGATTTTCTTTCCTTTCTGCCGTTCTCTGTGTCGTGTGTTTTATTTGGGAGCTCCAACACTTCTCACCCGAAAAGCTGCATTCATATCAAAAGTAATATTATTGTGTGTGTGTGTGTGTGTGTGTTTGTGTGTGTGTGTGTGTCAGAAGGGCAATATTTTTTAATTAGACCTGCTGCAACTATATTATTTTTGCTATTAGTACCAGCGTTCATTATTTCTTAGTTAAATAATGAATCATTTATTCTATAAAAAGTGTCAAAAATAACAAACGATCCACTTTCAGGCAATTAAATGAAGCATGAGTTATGTTTTTAAAGTGGGGGTATCTGTGATTTTAGCTGTTCTTTCTTTAGAGGAAGGAGCAGAAATTAAAATCTTTTATTACCAATCGTGAAAAACTGCTTGTAGAAAAGATGTAAGGAAGCTGAACCCGTCTGCAGCTCTGCCACCTGTCAGCTGAACTCTGCTTTAATTACACGTCTGAAGCTTTTTAAATTAGTGAAACAGACTTTAGCTCGTTAATATCTGCAGACTGTTAAATCTGTGGCTGCAGATTCTCCTGTTAGATTGAGTGAAGTGATTTAACCCCCCCCTTCTTCTTTCCTTCCTTCCTTCTGTCTGTCCTTCCTTCCTTCTGTCCTTCCTTTCCTTCTTCCCTCCCTCCTTCCTCTCTCTTTACTCCCTTCCTTCTTTCCTTCCTCCTTCCTCTCTCTTTCCTCCCTTCCTTCTTTCCTTCCTCCATCCCCCTTCCTTCCTTCCTTCTGTCCTTCCTTCCTTCCTTCTTTTCTTTCCTTTCCTTCCTCCCTTCCTTTGTTCCACTGTCCTTCTTTCCTTCCTTCCTCCCTTTCTCTTTTCCTTTCTCCCTCCCTCCTTCCTTCTTTCCTTCTTTCCTTACCTCCCTTCCTTCCTCCCTCCTTTCCTCCCTTCCTTCCTCCCTCCTTTCTTTCCTTCCTCCCTTCCTTCTTTCTTTTCCTCCCTTCCTTCCTCCCTGCTTTCCTTCTTCCCTTCCTTCCTCCCTCCTTCCTTTCTTTCCTTCCTCCATCCCCTTCCTTCCTTCTTCTTTTCCTTCCTCCCTCCTTTCCTCCTTTCCTTCCTCCCTCTTTTCCTTCCTTCCTCCCTTCCTTCTTTCTTTTCCTCTCTTCCTTCCTCCCTCCTTTCCTTCCTCCATTCCTTCCTCCCTCTTTCCTTTTTTTTACGTCTTCCTCCCTTCCTGCCTTTTCCTCCCTCCTTCATTTCTTTCCATCTTCGTCCCTCCCTTCCTTCTTCCTCCCTTTCTTCCTTGACTCGAGGACAACAGGAGGATTAATGCACATATAATAATACACATATTTCCTTACATATGCATGGTTATATATCCCCTCCTTTCCTCCCTTCCTTCCTCCCTCCTTTCCTCCCTTCCTTCCTCCCTCCTTTCCTTTCCTTCCTTCCTGTTAGAATGAGTAAAACAGACTTTAGCTCATTAATATCTGCAGACTGTGTGACTGAATCTGTGGCTGCAGGTTCTCGTATGTTAGACTGAGTGAAGTGATTTAACTCAGCGAGGCCCCGACGGTCCCCAGTGCCCCCCTCTCCCCCCCCCCCCCCCCCCTCTCCCCCCACTCCCCCCCTCCGCTCCCCAGTCTGTTAGTGTTGAAGCCAACACCTCGATCCCAGGCAACAAACAAAACTACTCCAGCCAGTCCGCTTCTGTGTGTGTAGCTGTGTGAGTTTTGGCTTCAGCTGCTCGGC
>NW_026910684.1:0-19306 GCF_963691925.1 Scomber scombrus | reverse complement strand
CAGCACTTCCATAAAGTTTGCAGGAAGAATAACAGATTAGATCCTGAGCTTTTTGTAAAGGGGGTTAGGTTAAAAAAATCCACTTAATGCATTTTCACATCTCTTAATTAAACACTTTAAATACCCACATCTTTATAATGTTTGATGTTGTTTTAAATATGTAGCATTTACAGCTCCAGAGCCACAGATATTACACTTACATACATTTAATAATACATTCATAAAAATATCCATGTGTGTCTCACAGGCTTTTTCTGCATTATGACTAAATCTGAGTTCTGCTTTTAAAAGTTTAATTTCTTCTCTTGGTGATTGACGTCCACTGTGTGTGTGTGTGGTGTGTGTGTGTGTGTGTGTGTGTGTGTGTGTGTGTGTGTGTCTGTGTGTCTGTGTCTGTGTGTGTGTGTGGTGTGTGTGTGTGTGTGTGTCAGTAGCTGCAGGGTTGATGGCAGAAAGCTCATCGGAGCCCTTTTGAAGTGTGTCGAGGTGGCTCAGTGTCGACTTTAACCTTAACACTCATGATCAATGTTGTTCTCTCTCTCTCTCTCTCTCTCTCTCTCTCTCTCTCTCTCTTCTCTCTCTCTCTCTCTCTCTCTCTCTCTCTCTCTCTCTCTCTCCCTCTCTCTCTCTCTCTCTCTGCAGAATGTAAAGTATGGAGAAATCCGCTGAATTTATTTCGAGGAGCCGAATATAATCGGTGAGTGAGCTTCCTGCTTCTACCTCCGGCTGGTCTGGAGCTTCAGGAGCTTTTGCCCTCCGCTGTCTTTCCCTTCTTTTTTTTTAACCTTCCTCTCTCTGATCTCTGTCTCTTCTCTTGTTTGTTTTTCTAATAAGCAGTTCTCCCTCTCTCTCTCTCTCTCTTCTTTACCCCTTGTTTGAAATCTGAATTTATTTCTCTTCTCTTGCTCACTTCTCTCTCTCTCTCTCTCTCTCTCTCTCTCTCTCTCTCTCTCTCTCTCTCTCTCCCTCTCTCCCTCTCTATCTCCCTCTCTCTCTCTTCTTTACCCCTTGTTTGAAATATGAATTTATTTCTCTTCTCTTACTCACTTCTCTCTCTCTCTCTCTCTCTCTCTCTCTCTCTCTCTCTCTCTCTCTCTCTCTCTCTCTCTCTCTCTCTCTCTCTGTGTCATCACTTTTAGTGTTTCTTCCTCTCTCTCTCTCACTCCTCCACTTCTTCCTGTTTCATTCATTTTTTTCCACTTCTGGTCTTTTTCAAAATCAACTCCTTTGTTTTTCTGCTTTTTTTGTGTCTATATTGCTCTTTTTTCTGAGATCAGTTTTTTGTTCTTCCTTTCTTTTGATTTGTTCACACCAGTCTGTCAGTCTTTCTTTTATTCTCTCTTTGATGCGTCTGCCTCCTGTTTCTTCTGTTGAGTCATCATCCTCTTTTTGTTCACTTCTCATGTCGTAATTATCCCGTCTTTCTCTCTATTTATCAGCTCTAACCTTCAGCCGATCAGAATAAAGTACAATTCTCATTAAGTCAGACTCTTTTTGACCAACATCTAACAACTAAATATGCTCATATTCATCATATTTCTCCCTCCTGCTGTTGTAGTTCTTCCTATCTTAAGCATTTGAACACAGTAACTTATAATGAAGGTGTGTCTGTTCTGGTGTTCAGGTATACGTGGGTAACGGGTCGAGAACCGCTGACGTACTACGACATGAATCTATCAGCGCAAGACCACCAGACCTTCTTTACCTGCGACTCAGATCACCTCCGGCCTGCCGATGCCAGTAAGTGAACGCACAAAGACATCATGCATAAAGACCGTAGACTGTATATAAGAAATGGACGTAACATCCGTGACGTCACCCATTGGTTTGTGGACTGCTGCTCGGAGGCCAATAGTATCGGATCTGAGCAGCGCCATCTTGAAAATGTCAGGTGCATGCTGGGAAAAACAAAAACAGGGAATCTACTTATATGGGCATCAGGAGGAGCATGAGGCGCCCTCCTGAACCTGTGAACCAATCAACCTGTCAATCACGACGTAGCCACGCCCTAATGCATACCCTGCTTTATCGTCAAATATAAAATCAGGGAGGCCAAAATGTCCCAAATGAACATCATACTGCATTGAAGAAGGCTTTAAACTAGCGATTGAGACCATAAACACATGTTGAAAACGTTTACTGAGGTTATAAATCAAGTGAGAAGTTGGTGAATTCTCCATTGACTTGTATAGAGACGGAAGTCCTTTTGACACCAAAACGGTCGCCCCCTGGTGGCCTTTTGATAGAATGCAGTTTTAAGTTACTTCCGCGTTGGCCTCATTTCAGAGGACCGGAACTCCCCGCCTGATAAAGACATAAAGTTATTAGTAATGAAAACCCACAAAAAAACTCATTATTGCCTGAAAATGAACAGAGGTTGTTTTGCGTCGAAGTCAAGTGATGACAGAAGATGTAGATGTTTGTTTCAGTGTATAATGAAGACGTTTAAAAGACTAAATATTTGGGCATTATGAACTAAATGATTAGTGGTTATTTAGTATTTTGTCTTTCGTCGTGTCCCGAGTGTTTTGATGTGCGCACATGTGTCCTAAATGATTATCCAAAGCACTGACAGATCATTTAGACAATTATGTCATTATTTTAAGAAGAAGGGCAAAGCAAAATAAAGCTTCTCCTTTTCAGTCATGCAATGTGTATTTTGTTGTTTGTTACATGTTATTGCTCGTATTTAGTGATTATTAACAATCTGCAATGTGCATCTTTATTCATGGGTTGATGATCCTTCTGTTATCTCAGCTTTGTTTCTCTCTCTGTGTGTGTGTGTGTGTGTGTGTGTGTGTGTGTGTGTGTGTGTGTGTGTGTGTGTGTGTGTGTGTGTGTGTGTGTGTGTGTGTGTGTGTGTGTGTGTGTGTGTGTGTGTGTGTGTGTGTCTGTGTGTGTGTGTGTGTGTGTGTGTGTGTGTGTGTAGTTATGCAGAAGGCGTGGAGAGAGAGGAATCCACAGGCTCGCATCTCCGCTGCACATGAAGCTCTGGAGCTCGAAGAGTAAGTTAAATCTGACGTTTGTCCCCTTCTGTTTAATATAAGTGTCGATTTACTGCTGTCGACTTTAGCGAAAAACCGCTGGAAGTTTTCATATAGCGGAGAGCCAAAGTATAGTTAATATAAATATGTCTTATCAAATAATCAGAGCTAATGTTAATTAATCATAATGATGTTATATAATAGAGCAGTCAGGCAGCTCTGAAGCATATGAGATGTTAAGTTGGAAAATCAATCTGTATAATAAGATCAGAATCTAGCCGTCAAATATTTATTTTTCCTGTTAAAACTTTTATTCATTCAGAAAACACTGATTGATTTTTTTTTTGGTTTCATTTTCCAACTATGATTTATTTTACACTCATTAAGTTTAATTTTCTCATGAATCATTTGACCAGCAGTGGAGCAGTGTGTTTTAACTGGGGGAAAAATGGGGCTCATATACCTTACTGAAAGGCACGATAATAGACATTTTTAAGTGGATATTTTCTTTTTTTTAAACCTAAAGGAGCAGTGTGTAAGATTTCCACACTCATTATGTAGATATAAGATAAGATAAGATAGATTTTAATTCAGATTATACAGTATGCAGTGCAAATCTGAACGAAATTAAGAAAGGATTGGCTCAAAAATTAGTGCAGACTATTAAAAAAAAAGAATAATTCAACAAAAACAGGAACATCAACTATTTATATATAAAAGTACATTTGCATAAGTATAGTTGCACAGCAGTAATCTGTAAACTTGTACAGTCCGTAGAAACGTCCAATGTGTGTGAATGTGGGATTACTAGGAATTCAACAGTCTGATGTCTTATTACCAGATTATTATACACTAATAAAAACACGTTACTTATAAAATATTATATGCAATTTCTATCAAGTCCATTAGACGACACTAAATTCTACATACTGCACCTTTAACCCTCCTGTTGTCCTCGAGTCAAGGAAGGAAGGGTGGAAGAAAGAGGGAAAGGAGGAGGAAGGAAAGGAGGGAGGGAGGAAGGAAGGATGGGAGGAAAGAAGGAAGGAGGGAGGGAGAAAAGACGGAGGAAAGACGGAAGGAAGGAAGGTAGGAGGGAGGGAGGAAAGAAGGAAGGAGGGAGGGAGAGAGGAAGGGAGGAAGGAAGGAAAGACAGAGGAAAGAAGGAAGGAAGGAAGGTATGAGGGAGGGAAGAAAGAAGGAAGGAGGGAGCGAGGAAGGAAAGGAAGGGAGGAAGGAGGGAAGGAAAGAAGGCGGGAGGGAGGGAGGAAGGAAGGACAGAAGGAAGGAAGAAAGGGGGATGGAGGAAGCAAAGAAGGAAGGGAAGAAAGAGAGAGGAAGGAAAGAAAGAGAGAAGGAGGAAGGGAGGACGGACAGACTGAAGGAAGGAAAGAAGGAACAGTCAAAACAGACGGGGTCAATTTGACCCTTGAGGACGACACGAAGGTTAAAGTTCCTCTACTCTCCAGTTGTAATAGTTGGACGTTGTTCTCTTCTCTGTGCTGAATGATGTGTTGAGTTTGTTTTTATATCAATCTGCTGAAGATGGAAAAGTTTCTGTTTGCTCAACTTAAATCTGAATTTAAGACGTGTCTCTACGAGCACGATTTGTGACATCACAGCTAGTCTGGAGCCAATCATGATCCAGTATGCAACTCATAGAACTGAGACTTTACAGTGAATTGGGAAACATTTTCTCTCCTGCTCTTAAACTTTTGAATCACCAATATTTACATAATCATAGATTCTGAATTTTATAATGAAGCAATCGGAGGAGATTTCATTTATATATATATCTCAAATGATTATTCCGAGCGGAGGAGTTTTTTCTATTTCTTTAAAACATGCCTGGAGGGGGAAACTTAAACTAATATTATAATTTTAAGCAGACAGATTTTCTCTGCTGGTTTGTGAGATTGAGGCCGTCTGCAGGTCAGAAGCCCTCTGGTCTAACTGTGAAGCTGCTGCCACTAAATTAAAGTCTTACTGGTTCACATCTGCTGTGATTCAGACTCTGTTATTTACTGTGTGTTATTTTACTGCCTCATTACCAGCAAACAGTTTTACTGCTGGTTATATTCGGTAAATATCCACTGAGGATATTTAATTTATCCTCAGTGTGGAGATTGCAGTTTCTTTTTCAATTGAAATAGTAAAACTTTAAAATTAACTCACAGCCCAAATAATAATAAGCTCTATTTGTTTTTGCTCAGTATATTAAATTAGATATAAATGGAAAGGTTAGAATCATTAATTAAATATTACAAATTAAATATTTTCTGGTTTCAGCTTCTCACTTGCTGTTTTATGTCATAATAAACTGAATATATTCAATTAACTTTATATTATTCAGCACCTTTCATACAGACTGGTGTAGTTCAAAGTTTGCTGATTGACAAGCTGATAATAACACAGAAGAAGAGACAAAATTATAAACATATATGAATAAAATAATAATAATAATGATAAACAATTTAAAAGATAAAACTGGAGACCAATGCACACAAAATAAATTCAAAATTTAAAACATAATTAAATAAATGAAAAATAATTAAATAAATAAGTCAAATAAGAGAGAATAAGAGAAAAAGGTTTATTTAAAAGTTAGATTAAAAGAAATTAGTTTAAAATAGATTAAAAAAGACAAAAAAGAAAAGTAAAATAGAAGATGAGGTTTAATAAAAGCTGGACTAAAGCGAGGTTAAGAAAGAGATTAAAAGACAAAAGAAATAAAACAGATAAAATTGATAAGAAGATAAAACTATAGAATGATAATTATAAGATAGTGTAAAATAAAGTAGAGAGCAAACAAGAAAGAGATGAGAGAGATCCTGTCTTTTAGTTCTTTGTGTCAAGTTTGGCTCCAAAAACACTAAATACTACATTTCCCATAATGCATTTCATTGATTACATCTCTTAATTAAACACTTTCTACCTGGTAAAAAAAAACAACCTCTCATCTTTAAATTACAGGCTGCGTTATGACTAAACTGATGAGTTAAAATCAACTCACAACCCAAATAATAATAATAATAATAATAATAAGCAGTATTTCTTTATGCTCATTATATTAAAATAAGCTTTACATTGAAAGGTTCGAACAAGCATCTCTGCTCTTCTTCTACATGTTATTTAAAAACAAACCAAAACAAATGAGAGCAGGCTGTTTATTCCCAAAGGTCAATATAATACTGCAAACGTGTTCCCGCTCCACCTCTGCTCTAACTTTGACGAGCGATGGGAGGAAGTTTTTTGGGACGGAGATGATGTGACTAATTGGCCTTCTGGGTTCCTTCATTATTCACACAGGAAGACAAACTTCACTTTTGTTTTTTGTTTTTCAAGGCAGCGTGAATTTATTTCTAGAAGCGTCTGCGACTACAAAGGCAGAGCAAAGAGCTATTGTGGCGGCGGCGTTGTTGTTCTGCATGTGTGTGTGTGTGTGTGTGTGTGTGTGTGTGTGTGTGTGTGTGTGTGTGTGTGTGTGTGTGTGTGTGTGTGTGTGTGTGTTGCTCTCGGCTCGTATCCATGCCGACGTGACAGCAGGTTGACTCGGAGGGAAACTTTTTTTTTTTTTTTTTACATCACAGATCTGTCAGACGCTGCTTACAGATACATGAGGCATAAAAGCAGTTTTTATAGCACACAGATGCCACGCTGTGTGTCGACAAACGAGCCTCCCTGTACTTTGAGCTCTGGTTAAAGTAATGAATAAATCTACGAGGATGAGTGAGTTTATAATTAATCAGTTACAACAAAAGAGGGAATAAATAGAAGCGTATTCAAAGATAAAGAAGCAAACCATAAATACAATGTTCCTTTGTCTTTTTCCTTCTTATTTCTATCCTCTATCTTTCTTTCCTCACCTCCTCTCCTCTCTCCTCTCCTCTCCTTGTAGTTGTGCAACAGCGTACATCCTGCTGGCGGAGGAGGAAGCCACCACCATCATGGAGGCTGAGCGTCTTTTTAAACAGGCTCTAAAAGCTGGCGAGGGTTGCTACCGCCGCAGCCAGCAGCTCCAACATCACGGCACACAATACGAAGCCCAGCACAGTGAGTACAATCCACTCACTGTCTTAATAATTACATCATATGTTTTTATTTTCTCGTGCCAATTAAGGATCCTTTTTTTTTTTTAATAAACGCCAGATTGCAGCAGGTGAATCGATCATTCTCTTTGGCTTCAGTTAAATATCCGATCAGCAGATTTTATGCGTCTCATCATGCTCCCAGTTTAACCCTTAAACATGCAGGAGTGTAAAATGAGATGTGAATAATAAAATCTCATTTGCACCAAAACTAAAACATCTCCATAAATACATATATTTTAAATATTTTGTATTTTTTAATTATTATTTTATTGTATTTTTTATTTCTTATTATTAACCCTTAACCCTCCTGTTGTCCTCAAGTCAAGGAAGGAAGGAGGAAGGAAGGAATGATGGAAGGGAGGAAGAAACAAGGAAAGGAGGGAGGAGGGAAGGAAGGGAAGGAAGGAGGGAAGTAAGGAAGAAAGGAAGGAAGGACGGAGGAAGGAAGGAACGAGGGAGGGAGGGTGAAAGGAAAAGAGGAAGGAAGGAAAGAAGGAAAGGAGGGAGGAAGGAAGGAACGGAAGGAAGGAGGGAGGGAGGAAAGGAAGGAAGGAAGGAAGGGAGGAAGGAAAGGAAGGAAGGACAGGAAGGAAGGAACGAGGGAGGGAGGGAGAAAGGAAAAGAGGAAGGAAGGAAAGAAGGTAAGGAAGGAAGGAAGGAAGGAAGGAAAGAAAGAGAGAAGGAGGGAGGAAGGACAGGCAGAAGGAAGGAAGGGAGGAAAGAAGGAACAGTCAAAACAGACGGGGTCAATTTGACTCGGGATGAGGACACAAAGGTTAAACAGGCAGGAGTGATAAATAAGATGTTAATTATTATTTTTTATTTATTTTGATATTACTAGGCATCTCATTTGCACCAAAGTAAACATTTCCACAAATAATTTAAAAAATATTTTGTATATTTTTAAAATGATTTTATTCTATATTTTAGTTTTTATCATTAACCCTTCAACAGGCAGGACTGGTAATTATAATAAGATGTTAATTATTCTTTTTATTTACTTTTATGTTACTAGGTATCTCATTTGTTAACAGTACAAAGTAAAGTAGTAAACATTTACACAGATGATTTAAAAATATTTTGTATATTTTGAATTTTTATGAGTTGTATCTCCACCAGGATACGTTGGATACTATTAAGGTATAAAAATGATCATAATAGTAAACAATTTAATTTTTATTTGATAAAGAGAAGTGATACATTCTTGCTTTCTCTGGTCATTAATATCACACATACTAGTTTCTACACTGTCTTTATCACTTCTATCAAAGTATAAACTTACTACAAACTTCAATTCTACCAATTCCATTCATAAAAGGACAAGGCACATACAAGTAAACAAACAGGATGTTAAAGAGTCTGTATCTCCTGGTGCACGCTGCCTGTTTTAAGGGTTAATTATAACACAACTGAGCTAATGGTGGATTTATATGTGTTTAATTCTGTTTTCTATGTATCTCAAACAGGAAGGGACACCAATGTGTTGGTGTACATAAAGAGAAGATTGGCCATGTGCTCCAGAAAGCTTGGCCGAACAAGAGAAGCAGTTAAAATGATGAGAGATGTAAGTACACAAACACACATGCACGCACACGCACACACACACACACACACACACACACACACGGACAGGATAGACAGGATGTTGCTCTTTGATTTCCAACAACATCAAAAAGCTTCAGTTTGGTTTACAGGAGTCAGAAAATCACAGAGAGACACATGAAAGACATTCATTCAATATTACAAGGTTTGAACTTGGCAATATGAATGCATAGTGATGATGATGATGATGATGATGATGATGATGATGACCCAAAAAGCTCTGTCTTGCTGACTGTGCATGTGTCGCCCCCTGCCCGGTATTACATGTAACAACAGTTGTGTGTTTTCCAGTTAATGAAGGAGTTCCCTCTCCTCAGTATGTTCAACATCCACGAGAACCTGCTGGAGTCACTGCTGGAGCTCCAGAACTACGCCGACGTCCAGGCCGTTCTGGCCAAGTACGACGGTGAGGGACACAGTTTCATAGTTGATAGTTTAACGGGTTTTTTTTAGGTGCACTTACATAGAACAACAACATCTCTGCATTAAAGTCTATCTTCACAAAGGTTATAAAGTTCAGTTTTTATTTAATCTGATTTAGAGATATATGGATTTATTTTATAGTTTTTTTGTGATCCTGTTAAATTGTATTTGGTGAGAGCTGTTTCTAACACTTGTTCTACCCTAATTCTTATAAATAGGATGGACAAAATATTAGAAACCCCTTTCAGTATAATCCAATACAGTTCAACAGCACCAAACTTGATGATAAATGACCACAAACACAGAACAGTGTCTAAAATGCAGAAAGCAGGAAATGTTTTGGCAATATTTGCTTTAAAAAAAAGAAGACTAAAACAATTATTAGATCATCAAATAAGATGAAGGTGAATTTACTGTCAATGGACTAACTAGTTTAATTTAGTTTGGTCATTCAAATCAAATAAAGTAAATAATCATATGTCCTTCATCTCCATTAGAAATAGTGAAAAAGTTAATTGTTGCATCTTTACAATACAGTAAAAGAGACTTCTCCAAGTATGAATGTCCAAAATCAGAAGGTTTAGAGGTAGATCCATAGCAACCGTGTTGTTTTTAAAAGGCTATTAAGATCATTTTAGTAGTAATGAGTACATTGCTCACATTTGCATAAAATGTCCTGAAATGTCTAGGAGGTTCTTTGTGAAGAGAAAACACACAGGATGTATTACTGATGATTGGCAAGATGAACAATTACAAAATATCTTAAAAACTAGTTTTAGAAGCAGCACCATTTTTTTTTTACTATAAGTAAGACTGAATGCTCCTGAAAATGTCAAATGGTGTAACCACAAAAGAACCCTAACCCATACATATTACATATTTGATCCACCTACAGTGTATTTAAGTGGACTTATACTAATAATTACTTAATTTAAAACATGTAAATGTTTCCTGGTCTCCATGGTTACCAGAGTAAATGTATTATGTAGAACAATTGTATTCCATTACCTTTATTTAATATAAAAAGTTATAATGTTAGATCATGCCAAACTAGTTGATATGGTGTTTTATTGACAATTTACTGTTTTTAAGCAAGTTGAATTATTTGGTACAGAGTTTTTATGGTTACACCACTTAGACATTTTTGCCATAATCCTCTAATATATTCTCTCAAAATGGATTAAAAGCAGAAATTTGATGCTGGGTCCACAAAAAAAGTTATTCATACGTTTATTTTCACTTTTTAACCCCTTTAAATTTGATTAAACCACATGGACAAAAAAAACTACTTAATTGAAACTTATAGAGTAACTACGAACAGTTAAAGTATCTCTCTATATATCTGTGTTAATACTCTGTAGAATAATTGAAATAAAGCAGATCACAGTTAGCTTATAGAAAAAGGAGTCAACACCCCTAAAGCTATGAAACCCAACCTCATAATCTTCATTCACAAGCAGCTTGTGGGCGGCTGCAGCCTTCTCGAGCGCTGCCCTCCCCTTTAACTCTCACCTGTGGCTGTAATTCCAAACTATGGTCTCTAAACACCCCTCCTCCTCTTCTTCCTCCTCTTCCTCCCCCTCCCCTCTCCCTCCCCTATATCTGCTTTTTGTGTCTCCTCCACAGATATTAGCTTACCCAAATCTGCAACAATATGCTACACAGCAGCCTTGCTCAAAGCCAGGGCGGTATCGGACAAGTGAGTATCGCTTTTCATCGGCTACAATGGGGAAGGGGGGGAGGGGGGAGGGGGGGGCTGACATATAGTTACCTGCGCTGCTATTTAACAGTTTAAAATAGAGCTTGGAAATCACCTCGGGGGAGCTGATCTGTGTGAATGAGAGAGCAGAGCTGAGCGATGGTGTGTTAACAGTAATGTTTTGCTCTTTAGAAATAAGTTTGCCTTCAGGGTCAATTAGTGTTATTGTGAGAAGTGAGTGTGTCTGTCTAGCAGACTTATTTAAGGCAGTAAAGTGAATAATATAAGCCTGCTGCTGCTGCTGGTATAAAGAGAAGAAATCATAGAGTCAAGTTTTTCAAGTTATTAACACTGCGTCCATTTATATACACACATACTGTAGATATACACACTACTTTATCTTTATGCTGCTTTTTCTGTTAATGAGCAAAAAAATGAAAGGAGAAAAAAAAAGTCCACCTTAAATAGTCTTCATATTCTGATCCTTCACAGTATCTTTATACCAAATCTCAAATTCAGGGACCTGAGAGAGTCTGTTCTTTTTAGGTTTTACACTATATCTGTTTTATTCTATGTTTATTATGCTATATTTCAAACTATATTTACTATATTTATGGAGAAAAACATTTACAATCACAACATATTATGATCTTCAATTACATAAAACAGCTGTGATGATTTCAATGAATTTGACTGACAGCAACAACATTTTTGAATTGTGATTTTTTTTTTTTTTTAAATATAAACGGGTCAAATTCAACCCAGAACAAGACAAAAAATGTGTCAAGCGGCAGAAAAATGTTTTAAAAAGTTGACACATGTCCATTTTAGTATATTCTTGGTCACTTTCAGGCTCAATGAAAGATGTTTATTGTGTTTTTACTGCTGATAAATTTGACCTGGACAGTATCTTAAGGGTTAAAACATTTTTGAAAAGCAGTGATTGGTGTGTTTTCCCGCTCTGGTCCTCACATGTAAAGTAATCCAAGTTTCCTTAAAACACACCTTACAACACAGACACAGACTCTGTTACATGTAAAGGATTTATTTATTTTGTAGATCAGATGGTTAGTGATAAGTGAGCAGTCTGGATTTCAATGAGAATGATTACTGACTAGTGTCTCTGTGTGTGTGTGTGTGTGTGTGTGTGTGTGTGTGTGTGTGTGTGTGTGTGTGTGTGTGTGTGTGTGTGTGTGTGTGTGTGTGTGTGTGTGTGTGTCTGTGTGTGTCTGTGTGTGTGTGTGTCTCTGTGTGTGTGTCTCTGTGTGTCTCTGTCTCTGTCTGTGTGTGTGTGTGTGTGTGTGTGTGTGTGTGTGTGTGTGTCTGTGTGTGTGTGTGTGTGTGTGTGTGTGTCTCTGTGTGTGTGTCTCTGTGTGTCTCTGTCTCTGTCTGTGTGTGTGTGTGTCTGTGTGTGTGTGTGTGTGTGTGTGTGTGTGTATGTGTGTGTGTGTGTGTCTCTGTGTGTGTGTGTGTGTGTCTCTGTCTCTGTCTGTCTGTCTGTGTGTGTGTGTGTGTGTGTGTGTGTGTGTGTGTGTGTGTGTGTGTGTGTGTGTGTGTGTGTGTGTCTCTCTGTCTGTGTGTGTGTGTGTGTGTGTGCAGGTTCTCTCCAGAGGCAGCGTCCAGGCGAGGGCTGAGCACAGCAGAGATGAATGCAGTAGAAGCCATCCACAGAGCGGTGGAGTTCAACCCTCACGTCCCCAAAGTGAGAATTTAAACACGCATCAAATGCTCACAGTATAAGTACAATAAAGTCTTTCTATAGTGATGAAGATATATTTAAATTAAAGCACAACAAGTTAAAATAAGTCATTTATCTTGATGACTGTTCTGGTTTGCAGAGGAGCTCTGTGGCTGTTTCTGTTTTCACTGTTAATCCCTTTAATATCTTAAATGAACCCTCAAATGAATCGCTCCACATACATCTATACATATTTGTGTCAACATGTTTTTATTTAAGAATAGCACTGCTAACTAAGCGTCACTAACTCTGTGATGAACACATTAAAGTTCCTATAAGTCCAATTAGGGCCAGGCGATAGAGGCAAAAAGAAAAAATGTAGATTATTTCTTTCTTCTTGTGTTTGATTCACAGTTTTAATCAATTGTTTGCCTGCAAAATGCAAAAATGTGTAAGCTTGAAAGACTTTAAAAATGATCATTTCTTACAAGCATTTAGATTTTCTTTTAATCTTTAAAACCTTTAATATGCTGAATTCAAAAGACTGGCTGTAGTTTTTTCTTTTAAAGTTAGAATAGGAAAAAAAAGTAGGTTGCACTTAGTCAGACTGAAATTCAACAGTAATTAAAAAAACTCATTGAAGGGTAGCAAATTAAAATCCAATTGTGAATGAAGTGAAACAGACTTTTAGATGAGGTTGGTGCAGCAGCGGTTCAGATTATGAGCTCAGGTCTAATAAGAAAACATTTTAGTTTGTTGTTGAATCATTTCTCACCATGAAAGATCCCATTTCTTCTCCTCACTAAGCCGTTTTTGTTCTAAATTCAGATGGATTACTTCTCATACTTTTTATTCTGTTTCTATATTCAGTCCTCTGTCTCTCTCCTTCCCCTCTGATTGTCTGACTCTCTCCGTTCCTCTCGTCTCTTCCTCAGTATCTGCTGGAGATGAAGAGTCTGATTCTTCCTCCAGAACACATCCTGAAGCGAGGCGACAGCGAGGCCATCGCCTACGCCTTCTTCCACCTGCAGCACTGGAAAAGGGTGGAGGGGGCGCTCAACCTGCTACACTGCACCTGGGAAGGAAGTGAGTGCACACACACACACACACACACACACACACACACACACACACACACACACACACACACAGAGTTTCAATCCAAATCATGATGCTATAAATTGACTCTCTGACTCTCTGCTTGTGTTTCTGCAGCATTCAGAATGATCCCATATCCTCTGGAGAAGGGTCACCTGTTCTATCCTTACCCCATCTGCACAGAGACGGCAGACAGAGAGCTGCTACCCAGTAAGAGACGCTCTGACACACACACACACACACACACGCACACACACACACACACACGCACACACACACACTAAGGATGGTAAGATTCACCAATTTGCACCAGCATTGAATTGAGGATTAAAACTTGCGATGTATCATTTCTAACATCTTTGCATTGGTAAAACCTGATTTTCTTAATATATAATTATTAGTATAGAATTCCTTTTCTTTTATTATTTAGAAATCTGACCAATAATTTGATATTTAGACTGATTCCTCAGCTCTAAACTCTTCCTCAAGCGCGGTAGCATGCTCCAGCTAAGTGGTGCTCTGCTAAAACATTCAGGGTGAAGCTCTCGCTCCAGCATTATTGTTCTGAATGTCGGAGGAAGTGGATTATTAAACTGTTTTGACAGTAACTGTTTGGGTAACAGAACATATAAAATGCATGTAAACTGGAGACAGAGAGAACGCTACACTTGTGAAAAGGTCCATCTGGTTTTTTTAGGTAATGCCCAAAAATAAACTGCTTTTAAATGAGATGCAGTACTACAGAGACAAATATGTAAAGTAACATTATTACTGTTTAAAACACTTTGGTTTATTTAATGTGTTTTTTTTTTTTAATCCATGTTAGAGAACATGATGTTGATTGTGACTTTTCATTTATCAGCATATTTTAATAATTATGCTGATTTTTAAAGTCTGGCACGAAAATCGAGCCGCTGAATTTGTCATTAATAATTGTGATGATGAGACAAATTCCTGAAGGGAGCGCTGGTTCCTGTGAGTGTGTGTGTGTGTGTGTGTGTGTGTGTGTGTGTGTGTGTGTGTGTGTGTGTGTGTGTGTGTGTGTGTGTGTGTGTGTGTGTGTGTGTGTGTGTGTGTGTGTGTGTGGTGTGTGTGTGTGTGTGTGTGTGTGTGTGTGTGTCGTCCTGTTGTCTGCTCAGCAGCTCGTCTGTCCGCACACACACAAACCTTCACTTGATTAAGTTGGCTTCCGGCCATCAGCAGCAATGTACTGTGTGTGTGTGTGTGTGTGTGTGTGTGTGTGTGTGTGTGTGTGGTGTGTGTGTGCTTGTGTGTGCTTGTGTGTGTGTGCTTGTGTGTGTGTGTGTGTGTAGGCGTGTTATGAATGTGTATGGAGTATGCATACATGTGTGAGTAGCTTTGTGGATGATTATATTAAAAAGCAAAGATTTGATTAATTGAATAAGTCATTTCTCCTCTGACACTTTCTGTCTCTGAAAAAGTAAAATAAAAATGAGTTAACTTATTAAAACAGCTTCAGACACATTCATGTAAATTTGTAGAGGACTTAAAAATGATGCAACAGCTGCAGCAGTTTCCCCTCTAACAGCAGCAACGTGTCTCTGATATGTTTAATGTATGTAGATCCTCCAGTGCAGACTTCATAGAGCTGTATGTTAGCAGTAACCTGATCAGACATGTCTGCATGAGCCTGATACTGATATAAAGACACTCTGCTACACTGCTGCCTTCAACATCTCAACACAGCACTGAAGAAGAAGTTTGGCTGTTAGTCGAGCTACATGGAGTTTATTATGTTTAGGCTCCGATTTAAAGGGTCATTACTATCTTTAACCCTCCTGTTGTCCTCGAGTCAAGGAAGGAAGGGAGGAAGGAAAGGAGGGAGGAAGGAAGGGAGGGAGGAAGAATGAGGAAGAGGAAGGCAGGAAGGACAGGAGGGAGAAGGGAAGAAAGGAATGAATGAAGGGAGGAAGAAGGAAGGAAGGAAAGGAGGGAGGAAGGAAGGGAGGGGAGGAAGGAAGGGAGGAAAGAAGGAAAGAGGGAGGGAGGAAGAAGCAAGGATTGGAGGAAGGAAGAAGGAAGTAAAGGAGGGGAAAGGAAGGAAGGACAGGAGGGAGGAAGGACGGGGAGGAAAGGAAAGAAGGAAGGGAGATAAGTAGGAAGGAAGGATGGAAGGGAGAAAGAAAGAAGGGAGGGAGGTAGGAAGGAAGGATGGAAGGGAGGAATAAGGAAGGAAGGAAAGGAGGAAGGACAGGCGGAAGGAAGGAAGGATTGAAGGGAGGAAAGAAGGAAGGATTGAAGGGAGGAAGAAGGAAGGAAAGAAGGAACAGTCAAAACAGACGGGGTCAATTTTACCCGGGAGGACGACAGGAGGGTTAAACTCTATAAGAAGAAAGATGATTTTTGTTCAGCTGGTTGATAAAAACCTACTTTTCTGTCAGTGAGAAGTTTATATAGTTTATTATTTATACATTCTGCCTTTATATTCACATATATATCTGCTCCAAATCAATAGACTGAAGTCCATATTTGGTTGAAGCGTAACAGAACATTGCATTACTCAGTGAAATACCATAGTGTTTGACTCATTGTTGCCACGGTGATAGTCCAGGTTTGAACACTGTTCTGTACAATGGATCAACGAGGAGACGTGATGTGTGTTCAAGCTGAGATTCACTCTGAATGAATCACTGGAGAGGAGGGAGGAAGGAAGGAAGGACAGGAGGAAGGAAAGGAGGGAGGAAGGAAGGAAGGACAGGAGGGAGGAAAGGAGGGAGGAAGGAAGGAAGGACAGGAGGGAGGAAGGGAGGAAGGAAAGGAGGGAGGAAGGAAGGAAGGAACAGGAGGGAGGAAAGGAGGGAGGAAGGAGGGAAGGACAGGAGGAAGGAAAGGAGGGAGGAAGGAAGGAAGGACAGGAGGGAGGAAAGGAGGGAGGAAGGAGGGAAGGACAGGAGGAAGGAAAGGAGGGAGGAAGGAAGGAGGAAGGAAGGAAGGACAGGAGGGAGGAAAGGAGGGAGGAAGGAGGGAAGGACAGGAGGGAGGAAAGGAGGGAGGAAGGAGGGGAAGGACAGGAGGAAGGAAAGGATGGAGGAAGGAAGGAAGGACAGGAGGGAGGAAGGGAGGAAAGGAAAGAAGGGAGGAAGGGAGGGAGGAAGCAAGGACGGAAGGGAGGAAGAAGGAAGGAAGGAAAGGAGGAAGGACAGATGGAAGGAAAGAAGGGAGGAAAGAAGGAAGGGGGAGGGAGGAAGGAAGGATTGAAGGGAAGAAAGAAGGAAGGATTGAAGGGAGGAAGAAGGAAGGAAAGAAGGAACAGTCAAAACAGACAGGGTCAATTTTACCCGGGAGGACGACACAGTGGTTAAACTCTATAAGAAGGAAGATGTGTGTTCATTCATTGATTATGTTGAATTACTCTTTCTAACGTCTGTGATTGAATCCTGAGCTTCGTTTATGATTAGAGTGTTAATAACATTCATGTTTCCTGTATTATAATGTTTTAATTTTTTATTTCTATCTATCTTTGTTGGAATAATTTAGTTTTCAGACACATTCTTCTCTTTATTTTCTATTTATAGACATCACTAATCACTTTTGACCAGGTATAATGAGATTGATCGATACAATGTTGAGAATATTTAAACTTTATCTATCAAGAATAAATCACATTGTCACAATCATTTCATGGAAAGAGGTAAAAAAAAATATTTTATTCCAACTTTATGGGCGACCGTGTATATGTGATATAAACGGTCCATCACAATAACACAGGCCTGTTCTATCATTAAAATAATCATATTAACTTCTTTTTACTCACATCAGTCCACAATTTTCAATTTGTTGTATTTATTCTTGCTGATGTCATATAATATATTAATAGTGTTAATAACATTGATTTTTCATGTATTGTACTGTTGATTTTTTATGTTATTTCTATTAATTAATGCTAATGGATCATATATCAGTGATTCTTAATTTATACTTATTTTTGCCCTCATCCTTCAAGTTAAAAAAAATAAGTATTTATGATAAAAAACAGTCTATGACAATTATTAAATTGTCATTAAAATTAAAATATTCAAATTGACTTCACTCATCAGTCTGCAGTTGTGCGGTTGTGTTTATTCTTGTTTTCCAGCTGTTATTATCATTGAGGCTATTTTATTTTATTGAATTAGGAAAAAATGTAAAAAAACAATTCAGTTAAATATTTAATTTACTGTGAGTTGTTGCAGGTTTAATCTAATATAATGATTCAATTTACGGATAGTAGACTGTGAGATTGTTTCAATCAAAGAAGTGATGATACAGCCAGTAGCGTTCATTTTGAGATGTGTGCATGTGTGTGTGTGAGGAAAAACCCCACTGAAAGCTAACATTGTGCTCTGTGTGTGTGTGTGTGTGTGTGTGTGTGTGTGTTGTGTGTGTGTGTGTGTGTGTGTGTGTGTGTGTGTGTGTGTGTGTGTGTGTGTGTGTGTGTGTGTTTGCGTGTGCGTGTCCAACGTGGAAGCAGTGTTTCACGAGGTGTCAGTCCTACCCGAAGAAGGAGCTGCCCTTCTTCATCCTCTTCACAGCCGGTCTCTGCTCCTTCACCGCTATGCTGGCTCTGCTCACACACCAGTTCCCCGAACTCATGGGAGTGTTTGCTAAAGCTGTGAGTACACACACACACACATGCACACACACACATGCACACGCACACACACAATAACTTATTTGCCCTTGTTTGGAAAGTTACAGGCGAAGATAAAAATGTAGCCGTCTGATATTTGCTGCTTTTATTTATTCGTGGATGGAGTGATTTTCAGCGACCTCCTGACCTTTTCTCCAACATGAAACTTTCCCATTAACCCACATTTTGGTAATTGACAAGAAATCCTCCTACTTAATAGCTTTATTTCCATAAAAATCCTCAGAGTAGAATAATATATCCAGTGACCCTTCCTGCTTGTTCCTCCCACTCACAGCCTAACAAGCACATTACTCTGAAATCTCCTCCAAGATGATGAATAATTAGATTTTAATGATCCCAGTGGCCTTTTCCTCCTGAACCACTTTCAAGATAAACTATTTATTTTCCACCATACATCTGTCAGGGCTCAATGAATACAAATATAATGTGTTTTTTATATTGTGGGACTTATTGAATGGTTCAGCCTCCAGGGATGATTTGATGTATTATATATATAAAAATAACCCTTATCCACTGATTATCACATTTTAGGCTACTTATTGTGTGTAACATTTGAGTTAATTTGTTTAATTTGATGCACTGGTTATAAGAGCATCAGCTAAATCAGCCATTAGACAAGCACAGGACTGCAACTAATGATTATTTTCATTATCTATAAATCTGATTATTATTTTCTTGATTAAACATTTAGTTATTTGGATGATAAAATGTCCCATTGTGGTTAAAAATGATAAAGATTTCAGTTTACTATCATGCAAGATGAAAAAAGCCACAAAAATGTTCATATTTGAGAAGCTGGAATCAAAAGTTGGAGAGTTTTTCTTAAAAAATGACTCAAAACAATCAATTGCTCAACAAAAAAATTGGCGGGAAATTTTCTTTCAATTGAGTAATTGATCAATAATCTACTTATGATTGAGGTCGGCTCCTGCAGCCACTCACACTGTATATTTTAAAGTTATTTAGACCTGATCACACTGTGTTGTGCTAAAATCACAGCAGGGAAAAACTGTGCTGATCAATAAATCAATCAATTTTTATTTATATAGCACCAAATCACAGCAAATGTTATTGTGACAG
>NW_026910683.1:177500-178779 GCF_963691925.1 Scomber scombrus | reverse complement strand
CTAACCCTAACCCTAACCCTAACCCTAACCCTAACCCTAACCCTAACCCTAACCCTAACCCTAACCCTAACCTAACCCTAACCCTAACCCTAACCCTAACCCTAACCCTAACCCTAACCCTAACCCTAACCCTAACCCTAACCCTAACCCTAACCCTAACCCTAACCCTAACCCTAACCCTAACCCTAACCTAACCCTAACCCTAACCCTAACCCTAACCCTAACCCTAACCCTAACCCTAACCCTAACCCTAACCCTAACCCTAACCCTAACCCTAACCCTAACCCTAACCCTAACCCTAACCCTAACCAACCCTAACCCTAACCCTAACCCTAACCCTAACCCTAACCCTAACCCTAACCCTAACCCTAACCCTAACCCTAACCCTAACCCTAACCCTAACCCTAACCCTAACCCTAACCCTAACCCTAACCCTAACCCTAACCCTAACCCTAACCCTAACCCTAACCCTAACCCTAACCCTAACCCTAACCCTAACCCTAACCCTAACCCTAACCCTAACCCTAACCCTAACCCTAACCCTAACCCTAACCCTAACCCTAACCCTAACCCTAACCCTAACCCTAACCCTAACCCTAACCCTAACCCTAACCCTAACCCTAACCCTAACCCTAACCCTAACCCTAACCCTAACCCTAACCCTAACCCTAACCCTAACCCTAACCCTAACCCTAACCCTAACCCTAACCCTAACCCTAACCCTAACCCTAACCCTAACCCTAACCCTAACCCTAACCCTAACCTAACCCTAACCCTAACCCTAACCCTAACCCTAACCCTAACCCTAACCCTAACCCTAACCCTAACCCTAACCCTAACCCTAACCCTAACCCTAACCCTAACCCTAACCCTAACCCTAACCCTAACCCTAACCTACCCTAACCCTAACCCTAACCCTAACCCTAACCCTAACCCTAACCCTAACCCTAACCCTAACCCTAACCCTAACCCTAACCCTAACCCTAACCCTAACCCTAACCCTAACCCTAACCCTAACCCTAACCCTAACCCTAACCCTAACCCTAACCCTAACCCTAACCCTAACCCTAACCCTAACCCTAACCCTAACCCTAACCCTAACCCTAACCCTAACCCTAACCCTAACCCTAACCCTAACCCTAACCCTAACCCTAACCCTAACCCTAACCCTAACCCTAACCCTAACCCTAACCCTAACCCTAACCCTAACCCTAACCCTAACCCTAACCCTAACCCTAACCCTAACCCTAACCCTAACCCTAACCCTAACCCTAACCCT
>NW_026910683.1:152500-172500 GCF_963691925.1 Scomber scombrus | reverse complement strand
TAATTAGGGGGTGCTGAACGCGCCAGTCTTGGTCCCATGTCTCTACGACCTACGGTTCCCGAGATACAGCTATTTCAAAAAGAGGAAGTGACGTATCTCAGGAACGGAACGTCGTATAAACTCGTGGGTGGTACCGTTGGAAAGGCCATGCCTGAAATAGTGGGGGCGGAGCTTAGTTTCAGGTCTCTATGACCTTCCTATCAAAAGTTATTCACAAATAAGTCATCCTCAAATCAGTCATCGTGGTTATCATCCCTATTCCTAACCCTAACCCTAACCCTAACCCTAACCCTAACCCTAACCCTAACCCTAACCCTAACCCTAACCCTAACCCTAACCCTAACCCTAACCCTAACCCTAACCCTAACCCTAACCCTAACCCTAACCCTAACCCTAACCCTAACCCTAACCCTAACCCTAACCCTAACCCTAACCCTAACCCTAACCCTAACCCTAACCCTAACCCTAACCCTAACCCTAACCCCTAACCCTAACCCCTAACCCTAACCCTAACCCTAACCCTAACCCTAACCCTAACCCTAACCCTAACCCTAACCCTAACCCTAACCCTAACCCTAACCCTAACCCTAACCCTAACCCTAACCCTAACCCTAACCCTAACCCCTAACCCTAACCCTAACCCCTAACCCTAACCCTAACCCTAACCCTAACCCTAACCCTAACCCTAACCCTAACCCTAACCCTAACCCTAACCCTAACCCTAACCCTAACCCTAACCCTAACCCTAACCCTAACCCTAACCCTAACCCTAACCCTAACCCTAACCCTAACCCCTAACCCTAACCCTAACCCTAACCCTAACCCTAACCCTAACCCTAACCCTAACCCTAACCCCTAACCCTAACCCCTAACCCTAACCCTAACCCTAACCCTAACCCTAACCCTAACCCTAACCCTAACCCTAACCCTAACCCTAACCCTAACCCCTTCCCACTCACCTCTATTCTCCTTATCCATTACCCAGCTTCTCTCTCACACATAACCATTTTCCCACAGTCGCCCCCCAGAAACCGGACCCAAGTGAAAATAAAAACATAACCACTGCCTGTCTCCCATTATTTTAATCACAATTTTATTTTATTTTTTTTCCCCCTCCTTGTTTTAGTTGTTGTGTTTTTTTTGTTCTCTTGCTTTTTTGTTTGGTTCTTTTTGTTTGTTTTTTGTTTTTCCTCGTTCTTTTTTTCTTTTGCTTTTTTTCTTTTTTTGTTTTTTTGTTCTTTTGTTTTTTTGAGTGTGGTTTTTTTTGCTTTTTTAATTTTTATTTGTTTTAGTTTAGTTTGTTTTTTTTGGTTTTTTTCGCCCACAATAAAGTTTTTTATAAACCAGCACCAGGCACACTTTGGTTTTAAACATCACTTATAGGATGTGTTGTTTTATATTATCATTTAATCATTATATTGCTATTTTATTGGTATATTTATGGATTGTCTTTTATTTTTTTATGGGACAATTTATGAATATAGTTCTAGGATGGTTTGGGGTGAACGGATTGGGAGATTTCATGAATTTAGTGTGTGTATAATTGCTTTTATTATATGTGCGTGTGTGTGTGTGTGTGTATATACATTGCTCTTTCTTATTATTTATATATTAATTATTTTTAAATCACTTTCTTTCTTATTATATTTATATATTAATTATTTTTAAATCACTTTTACTATGCATGCCACCCTCCCATATCTGTTCGCCCAAAAACACATTGGGATATTATGTACTTTTTTTATATTGATTGACATGATTTTATTTAGCAACACACCCGAATGAACCAATTTTATACAAAACACAAAGACGCCCTTGCCTACCTGGTTTTTAGATTTTGTTCTTTTGTTTTGTTGGGAGGCACGTGGTGGGTGGGTGGCCGTGTTGGCTGCTCCCCTGTGTGTGGGAGACCTGTGCCAGCGCCGGGATTCGAACCCTGCTCCCCCGTATGGCAAACTGGACCAGTGCAACTACACCACAATAGACACAACATAAACTTTACCACCACTCCATATTACTTTCTGTTTAAGACATGGGTAACCCAAGTCTGTAGGCCAGTGCACTTTTGACAAACCTCAACCCCTGAACCCTAACCCCAACCCCAAACCTAACCCAGCCAGTGCCACAGACTTGGGCCCCATGTACAGTTCATCAACAAAATTACCCCCATATTTTTAACTGTTTCTTGTTTTCTTGGCATGTCCCTCGGCCCGGACCTCTGTGTTCCGGCCTGGTCTTGAACCGGGGTCTGGGTCGTGGGAGGCATCCACCCACACCACTGTACCATCCTATTCTGGCTATTTGGCATCCATCATACACCACATCATTGGAATTACCCCTTGTCCCCTCCCCTTCTAGCTCTTACCCAATCACAAGTCACACACCCGTTTCCCTCCAAAATTTGAATCCCAATCAACCATGCCAGTACCACAGCTGGATCCAAACACACCGATTGGACAAAGTGGCCCCAGAGACAGACAAGCCCCCTCCCCACTACATACTCTATATATATATCCACTATGCTGATCCATTCACCCTATACCTCTGAAGAAGCAGGAATTGCGAAACGTCAGGTATTTTAAAATTAAATTAAATACACGGTCCCTTATCTCTTTTATTTGTTTTTTACCCATGTGGGAAGCTTTTAAGACCTTTTAATTATTGAAAGGTTCTTTTAAGTTTTCTGCACTGGAGTTGTTTTTAAACCTTTTTTAATAAAGCTTTTACCGACGGTGGAAGGTTCTGTCTAGCCCCCTCGGAAAACCCTTTTTGTTTTAACATCTGTACACCGAGGTTTTTTAAGTTATCCTCCACAGATGGTCCGCAATCAAAGGGGATCCCCTCATCGGACCACTAAGACCAGGAGATAACACCACCAAGGCCAAAGGTAAGAACCAACCACCCTCAACCTTTTATTCTAGAGATTACACTGTGTATTTGAATTAATTAAGATGAATGGACAGCACACACACAGAACACACACACACAACTTCACCCCACAGTCACTCATGTCTCTCCCCACACGTCCCGTACAGAGAACACACAACAGACAGCACACCATACACACTAGGCCTCCACCCACATCCTCCCAGCCAAACTCAACTACCACTCACACACTCTCCGGACCACCCTCAGAACAAACTAGACATGTCAGTAAAATCTATTTCAAACTCATCCAGGCCACCCATCACAAACAGATCATTAATAAAGCCATCACCACAAACCACTTCCCACCCGGCATGATGAGACAGGTTCAGAAACTCTCCGACTTCATCAAACCCGCAGCACCTACAGAACACACACGCAGTAAGATCACACATAACACCAATAACTGGATGCATAATAACATGATCATATTACAGGAACATTACACATCCATCACCAACTCATTCACACACCCTCCCAAAGATCTCCTGGCCCTCCAAATATCCATTGGATGGGCCAGTAAGAGATACGGCTCTAGACTCACTCCAGAAACCATACACACAGTTAAACAGATATTGGACATTTCCCCACATCACCCTACTGCTTCAACACCCCATGCCCCCCCACCAGGTCTGCCCTCCACCTCTAGCTCTACCCACCTACTACCTCCCATCCCAGAAGAAGATGAATTTCCACCTCTCCCAAAACCACAGGACAAAACCAAACTCACACTTTATTTAGGCCCACGCAGTTCAATCTCAGAAGAACTTGCACTTCATTCACATCATACAACATCAGCCCCACCCACTCCCACTCAACAACACCAGCACTCAAAGGAACATTCTCATGAGTCTGTCCCTGGGACCACGCCCCCTCAGAGTTTGCCACCACGACAGAGGGGAGCAGCGGCCCAACCCTTATCCTCCCACACACAGGATGACAACTTTAGGAAACCGGCACTAGTTAAGCAACCATACACCTACTCGGTGTACGCCCAGGCCACCCACACCCACACGGGTCCGGCCTTCCCTAGGGCACCTGTGAGAAAGACACCAGTCTATAGCATGCACCAAAATCTTGCCACAAACAACAAAACAATAAAATCCATTCACAACCACACTCCTCTGGGCACCTCCACCCCTCTGCCCCAAAGGTCCGTAAGTCGGTTTTTCACCAATACCAACTCTACCCCCAACACCATATCCCTGCCAGAACTATCACCAATCCTTCCACTTACCCCAGGTTTAACTGCACACAAAATCCCATCTCTTTTATCTCCCCTACAGCCACCAGCCTCACACCCACCTCCCCCTATTCAACAGCTAGCCACCCCACTTCCCCAGAGGGGAAGGGTCCGGGAGGTGGAGGCCGAGGTCCACATACCACCCAAGGTACAACCATCAACCAAATATAATAACCCGGAATTGGAAACAGTATCACTTGACACCTCACACAATAACAGCAACGTTTCAGTCACCACTCATGACACAATTTCACCCTTCTGCCATTCTCCCACAGGTCGTGTTGGTGGCCGTGTCAACTCGGGGGGCCAACAAGCCCAGTCCATGCACACTGAAAAGAACTCACAGAGCGAGAGCAACAACATCATGATGAGCGGGAATCTAAAGGCCGATATGGCCAAAAACAAGACCCAATCTGAACTCTCTGCTCAACCAGTGTGCAGGGCTGGGTGGCCCCTCGGGCCCCCCCTGGCCGCCGACGCGACAGTGGGAGAGGACCTTGGCCTACCACAGAGCCTGGACCCTCCCTCAACACCCACTAGATCCCTTTCGCTCCAAGCCACTTCTCCCTCCCCCTCCACAGTTTTGCACAAACCTAACACCAACCTAGCCAGACCCTCCCGTAAAATTCAAGATTGGGCCTTCAGACCCCGCCGACCCATCCTCTTTCTAGGAGACTCTAACAATAAAAGAATCCGGTCACATACAAACCCCGACATACAACTTGAAAGCTACCCTGGAGCAAATCTTTACCATTTTCTAAAAATCTGTGAAAAAACCCCCCCCAGCCCCCTCACAAAAATAGTCGTTTTCTCCATAGGGTTAAACAATAAAGACCAGGACCCCAAACAAACATCAATAAAACAACTCCGCGCACTGTTCAAACAAGCCGGCATCACTTTCCCCAACGCAGACATATACTTCCCCATCATTAATTACTCCACCCGCCTCACACCTACCCAACAACAAAACCTGAAACTCATCAATAATACTATTGCTACACACCTCCCCTTCCTTGCTGAAATCCCACATGACACTTTCATTACAGAACAGGACAACATACACTGGACAGCCTCCACAGCCCACCATATATTCAATAACTGGTGCAAACAATTAAATTTATAATTCACCCATACCCGAATCTGGCATATTTCCCTTCTACCCCCACCCCTAACATCCCTCAACCACAGATCCCACAGACCTCAGACACGCCTCCTCCCCCCCTACAACACAATAACCCTCACTCCAATATACTCAACCTATCCACTCTACTCACCTTATCCCCGGCACAAACTCAACTTCTGGAGAGGGGATTATCCTTCATCCCACGTCCCACTAAACACGACCGGGAGGAACTTCAAAGGGACATACACCAATACCATAGACGCATTAAAATTACGGATCATTTTCACCTCCAACCCAATCATAACCACACACCATTCACACACAAATCCAGCTGGGAACCCCAAATGTCTCAGCTGGATAAACACACAATAGCACTAATAAAATCAGACAAAAGGGCCCTGCGCATATATCGTCCCTCGACAGATATCCCAGATAATCTGTCGGGGGACGAGCGCAGGGCCCTAAAACAACTCACCCAAAACCCCAATATAATAATAAAACCAGCGGACAAAGGTTCAAAAATAATCCTACTCGACAGACAACAATATTTACAGGAAGCCAATAGACAACTTTCAAATACCACCCACTACAAACCTATCCCTCAAAGCATCCAAAACAATACACAAACTGCACTTAGAACTATTATTACATCCCTCCACCATAAAAAATACATTAAAACCAAGCAATTACACTTCTTATTCGGCCCCGACAACCCACGCCCCAGACATTTTTACCTCCTCCCCAAAATCCATAAAGACCCCACCACCTGGACAGTTCCCTTTGAGGTTCCTCCCGGTAGACCCATAGTTTCAGATTGCAACAGCACCTCCTACAATATATCCACATACATTGACCACTTCCTTAATCCCCTCTCCATAAAACATCCCAGCTACATAAAGGACACATATCACTTCCTCAACATCATCCGACCCATGGTTGTTCCTTCACCAGCTTACCTCTTTACAATAGATATAGACAGTCTGTATACCAACATCAATAGTACACTCGGCATTAAAACCATACAAAACATTTTTCAAAAATATCCAGACAACAATAGACCGGACCAAGAAATCATTGACCTCCTCACCATCTGCCTCAATAACAACGACTTTGAATTCAACAATAAACACTATCTTCAAATCACCGGAACAGCCATGGGTCAAAGATATGCACCGTCATACGCAAACATTTACATGGCCGAGTGGGAGCGAGAGGCATTGGCCAAGTGTGTACACCAACCATCCATCTACTACCGGTACTTAGATGACATTATAGGAATTTGGCCCCATCACATATCACTTTTCCAACAGTTTATAGACACATTAAATAATCACCATCCCTCCATAAAAGTTAAATTTTCCATAAACCACACCACAGTTAACTTCCTAGACACCACAGTTTTCTTTCAACCAATTGATTCCACCACCAATAAAATTCTCACTAAGGTTTATTTTAAAGACACAGATACACATGCACTCCTCCATAAATCCAGTTATCACCCAAAGCACACTTTTAAAGGCATAATAAAATCCCAGATAATCAGATACCACCGCATATCCTCCCTCCAGACAGACTTTGATCATACCATCCGCATTTTATTCAATAGCTTAAAAAACAGAAAATATTCAAAACGTTTCCTCCGTCAAATCAAAAACAACACCTTGGCCGCCCTCGCTCCCACTCGGACCCTTAACAACCAACACACACAACCAACACACACACACACACACACACACACACACACACACACGAACAATAGACCCCTCCCAGTAACCCCTGATACCCCCGACCCCCCGACCCCCTACCTGAACCTAGGTCTGTACCCTCATCCCCCCTCCCCCTACCCTAAACCGGGTCTGTATCCCCTCCCTACCTACCATCCCCCCACCACTGACCCCGCTGTACAAGGGGGCTGTCCACAACACAACACATTCACCAACCAAACACAACCCGATCCACACATCTTACCCCTGGTCTCCACATTCTCCCACACCACTACGGCACTTCACCAAACTATAAAAAAGAACTTCACCCACATCCAGACACAACACCCAGCCTTTCACAACCGGAAAATCATTTCAGCCTATCGCCGTAACCCCAACCTACAGAGTCTCCTAGTTAGATCAAAATTCACCACCCATGGTAAAACACCCGCCACACCGTTCCACCACCACTATAAAACAAGAAAATTCATCACCAATCCATATAGTCAAACATCTCTCCCACCTCACAACACCTACTCCCTCTCCCATAGCAATATCGTCTACATCATCACATGCACCCTATGCAATAAACACTACATAGGAGAAACTAAAAATCCTCTACTCACCCGACTCAAGCAGCACCTTCACAATATAGACAAAGGCACACTCACCACTCACTTAGTTACCCATTTCCAACTACACTCCATCCAATACCTCACCATCTCAGGTCTGGAGGCCCAAGACCGCTGGACCACAGGGCAGAGGAAGAGAGCTGAGAAAATCTGGATAGAGAAGCTGGGTACAATAACTCCACGGGGCCTCAATGATATCCCCAACTATTAAACCTTCACCCCATAGACACTACTACACCCACCCCTTTGTCCCCTTACCCTCACCCTTACCCCTTACCCTAACCTTTTCCCTTCACCCCAACCCTACCCCTTACCTTAACCTCCACCCCTTACCCCTACCCCACCCCTTACCCTCACCCCCATCCCTTACCCCAACCTCTACCCTCTACCCTTACCCTAACCCTAACCTTTACCCTTACCCTAACCCTAACCCCTTACCCTAAACCTAACCCCTACCCCTTACCCTACCCTCACCCCAACCCCTTACCCTAACCCTAACCCCAACCCCTTACCCTAAACCTAACCCCTACCCCTTACCCTAACCCTCACCCCAACCCCTTACCCTAAACCCAACCCCTACCCCTTACCCTAACCCTAACTCCAAACCCCTTTCCTGACCCCTAACCCTAACCCTAACCCCCTATCCTAACTCCTTACCCTACCCTAACCTCCACCCCCCTTCCTTACCCCTTACCCTAACCCTTACCTCCCACCCTAACCCCAACCCCTTACCCTAACCCTAACCCCTTCCCACTCACCTCTATTCTCCTTATCCATTACCCAGCTTCTCTCTCACACATAACCATTTTCCCACAGTCGCCCCCCAGAAACCGGACCCAAGTGAAAATAAAAACATAACCACTGCCTGTCTCCCATTATTTTAATCACAATTTTATTTTATTTTTTTTCCCCCTCCTTGTTTTAGTTGTTGTGTTTTTTTTGTTCTCTTGCTTTTTTGTTTGGTTCTTTTTGTTTGTTTTTTGTTTTTCCTCGTTCTTTTTTTCTTTTGCTTTTTTTCTTTTTTTGTTTTTTTGTTCTTTTGTTTTTTTGAGTGTGGTTTTTTTTGCTTTTTTAATTTTTATTTGTTTTAGTTTAGTTTGTTTTTTTTGGTTTTTTTCGCCCACAATAAAGTTTTTTATAAACCAGCACCAGGCACACTTTGGTTTTAAACATCACTTATAGGATGTGTTGTTTTATATTATCATTTAATCATTATATTGCTATTTTATTGGTATATTTATGGATTGTCTTTTATTTTTTTATGGGACAATTTATGAATATAGTTCTAGGATGGTTTGGGGTGAACGGATTGGGAGATTTCATGAATTTAGTGTGTGTATAATTGCTTTTATTATATGTGCGTGTGTGTGTGTGTGTGTATATACATTGCTCTTTCTTATTATTTATATATTAATTATTTTTAAATCACTTTCTTTCTTATTATATTTATATATTAATTATTTTTAAATCACTTTTACTATGCATGCCACCCTCCCATATCTGTTCGCCCAAAAACACATTGGGATATTATGTACTTTTTTTATATTGATTGACATGATTTTATTTAGCAACACACCCGAATGAACCAATTTTATACAAAACACAAAGACGCCCTTGCCTACCTGGTTTTTAGATTTTGTTCTTTTGTTTTGTTGGGAGGCACGTGGTGGGTGGGTGGCCGTGTTGGCTGCTCCCCTGTGTGTGGGAGACCTGTGCCAGCGCCGGGATTCGAACCCTGCTCCCCCGTATGGCAAACTGGACCAGTGCAACTACACCACAATAGACACAACATAAACTTTACCACCACTCCATATTACTTTCTGTTTAAGACATGGGTAACCCAAGTCTGTAGGCCAGTGCACTTTTGACAAACCTCAACCCCTGAACCCTAACCCCAACCCCAAACCTAACCCTAACCCTAACCCTAACCCTAACCCTAACCCTAACCCTAACCCTAACCCTAACCCTAACCCTAACCCTAACCCTAACCCCTAACCCTAACCCTAACCCTAACCCTAACCCTAACCCTAACCCTAACCCTAACCCTAACCCTAACCCTAACCCCTAACCCTAACCCCTAACCCTAACCCTAACCCTAACCCTAACCCTAACCCTAACCCTAACCCTAACCCTAACCCTAACCCTAACCCTAACCCTAACCCTAACCCTAACCCTAACCCCCTAACCCTTCTGTCCCCGAATATTGTCCCCTGAGGACCGACATCCCCAATCCGGGATACACATGCCGCATGGCCTATGACCTCCCATACGGCAAATTCAACATGCCTGGCACAATTTCCACATGGCCTATGATCCCACATATGGCAAATTCAACATGTGAGGTACGCTTGAATCCGGGAAGAAGTGTGGAAAGAAGGAAGGAAAAGTGAGGGGAATTGGATGACGGGAAGGGATGAAAATATATGGGAATTTGGAATTTGGAATGGGAATGGGAAAACTGGAAGGAAGATTGGAAAGAAAAGAAAGATGCCTTGTAAGACTCCCAAATCGGGAGCATAGAGAGAAGGAATAAAGATGGGAATTTCGGAGAAAAGAAAAAGGTGGGATACATGTAGAAAGCCAAAAACAATTAATTAAATACAATTTTATTAAATTAAACACAAACAATACTTACCTTGACATTAAAAATTACAATTTGGAATCTAAAAGGGAAAAGAAAGGGTTAAAAAACAATTAGAAATGGGAATATGGGCCGAAAACAGTGTAAAAGTCAAGGGACACGAAACATGCAATTCGACACGAAATTACGGAGGGCGGGTATAAATAGAGGGAAACTAACGCAAGCAGCTCAGTTTGGCAGAGGCAGCGAAGGAGCAACATCTCCTCCTCCTGAAACAGGTCCGGGTGGCTAGCCTGAAGAAGTCCCAAACGAGGACGAAACGTCGCGAGCGCCACCTAGGGACCAAAATAAATATGGTTAACCAAATTGGACATTCTAAAAGCCAAACCAAAAAAATGAAAAAAACAAAATAAAAAAAGAAAAAAACAAAAACAACAAAAAAATATATTAATACTTGATATAACAAAGGCGATATGACCGTAAAACGCTAATAAGCAAGATGGGGATGGGGACTGGCCATCCGCAGTGATTGGACCGTGCATCACCCGGGATTCATTCCCGGGTTCCTATATCCCACAACCTAACCAGCCAGTGCCTCCTGTGGACTCAATGGCCAGTTCCCCTCCCCATATATATGCTGTGCTAACCCCTATTTAACCCTAAACCTAACCCCAATCCTAACAAAGCCTGATTATGGCCTAACCTGAACCCTAGCCCTAACCCTAACCAAGCCTCATTATGGCCTAAACCTAACCCTAACCCTAACCCTATTACCTTTGACCTAACCCTAAATTTGAATCCTAAACCCTAATCCTAACCCCCAATCCTATCCTAACCCCAATAGAAACCTTCTGTCCCCGAATATTGTCCCCTGAGGACCGACATCCCCAATCCGGGATACACATGCCGCATGGCCTATGACCTCCCATACGGCAAATTCAACATGCCTGGCACAATTTCCACATGGCCTATGATCCCACATATGGCAAATTCAACATGTGAGGTACGCTTGAATCCGGGAAGAAGTGTGGAAAGAAGGAAGGAAAAGTGAGGGGAATTGGATGACGGGAAGGGATGAAAATATATGGGAATTTGGAATTTGGAATGGGAATGGGAAAACTGGAAGGAAGATTGGAAAGAAAAGAAAGATGCCTTGTAAGACTCCCAAATCGGGAGCATAGAGAGAAGGAATAAAGATGGGAATTTCGGAGAAAAGAAAAAGGTGGGATACATGTAGAAAGCCAAAAACAATTAATTAAATACAATTTTATTAAATTAAACACAAACAATACTTACCTTGACATTAAAAATTACAATTTGGAATCTAAAAGGGAAAAGAAAGGGTTAAAAAACAATTAGAAATGGGAATATGGGCCGAAAACAGTGTAAAAGTCAAGGGACACGAAACATGCAATTCGACACGAAATTACGGAGGGCGGGTATAAATAGAGGGAAACTAACGCAAGCAGCTCAGTTTGGCAGAGGCAGCGAAGGAGCAACATCTCCTCCTCCTGAAACAGGTCCGGGTGGCTAGCCTGAAGAAGTCCCAAACGAGGACGAAACGTCGCGAGCGCCACCTAGGGACCAAAATAAATATGGTTAACCAAATTGGACATTCTAAAAGCCAAACCAAAAAAATGAAAAAAACAAAATAAAAAAAGAAAAAAACAAAAACAACAAAAAAATATATTAATACTTGATATAACAAAGGCGATATGACCGTAAAACGCTAATAAGCAAGATGGGGATGGGGACTGGCCATCCGCAGTGATTGGACCGTGCATCACCCGGGATTCATTCCCGGGTTCCTATATCCCACAACCTAACCAGCCAGTGCCTCCTGTGGACTCAATGGCCAGTTCCCCTCCCCATATATATGCTGTGCTAACCCCTATTTAACCCTAAACCTAACCCCAATCCTAACAAAGCCTGATTATGGCCTAACCTGAACCCTAGCCCTAACCCTAACCAAGCCTCATTATGGCCTAAACCTAACCCTAACCCTAACCCTATTACCTTTGACCTAACCCTAAATTTGAATCCTAAACCCTAATCCTAACCCCCAATCCTATCCTAACCCCAATAGAAACCTTCTGTCCCCGAATATTGTCCCCTGAGGACCGACATCCCCAATCCGGGATACACATGCCGCATGGCCTATGACCTCCCATACGGCAAATTCAACATGCCTGGCACAATTTCCACATGGCCTATGATCCCACATATGGCAAATTCAACATGTGAGGTACGCTTGAATCCGGGAAGAAGTGTGGAAAGAAGGAAGGAAAAGTGAGGGGAATTGGATGACGGGAAGGGATGAAAATATATGGGAATTTGGAATTTGGAATGGGAATGGGAAAACTGGAAGGAAGATTGGAAAGAAAAGAAAGATGCCTTGTAAGACTCCCAAATCGGGAGCATAGAGAGAAGGAATAAAGATGGGAATTTCGGAGAAAAGAAAAAGGTGGGATACATGTAGAAAGCCAAAAACAATTAATTAAATACAATTTTATTAAATTAAACACAAACAATACTTACCTTGACATTAAAAATTACAATTTGGAATCTAAAAGGGAAAAGAAAGGGTTAAAAAACAATTAGAAATGGGAATATGGGCCGAAAACAGTGTAAAAGTCAAGGGACACGAAACATGCAATTCGACACGAAATTACGGAGGGCGGGTATAAATAGAGGGAAACTAACGCAAGCAGCTCAGTTTGGCAGAGGCAGCGAAGGAGCAACATCTCCTCCTCCTGAAACAGGTCCGGGTGGCTAGCCTGAAGAAGTCCCAAACGAGGACGAAACGTCGCGAGCGCCACCTAGGGACCAAAATAAATATGGTTAACCAAATTGGACATTCTAAAAGCCAAACCAAAAAAATGAAAAAAACAAAATAAAAAAAGAAAAAAACAAAAACAACAAAAAAATATATTAATACTTGATATAACAAAGGCGATATGACCGTAAAACGCTAATAAGCAAGATGGGGATGGGGACTGGCCATCCGCAGTGATTGGACCGTGCATCACCCGGGATTCATTCCCGGGTTCCTATATCCCACAACCTAACCAGCCAGTGCCTCCTGTGGACTCAATGGCCAGTTCCCCTCCCCATATATATGCTGTGCTAACCCCTATTTAACCCTAAACCTAACCCCAATCCTAACAAAGCCTGATTATGGCCTAACCTGAACCCTAGCCCTAACCCTAACCAAGCCTCATTATGGCCTAAACCTAACCCTAACCCTAACCCTATTACCTTTGACCTAACCCTAAATTTGAATCCTAAACCCTAATCCTAACCCCCAATCCTATCCTAACCCCAATAGAAACCTTCTGTCCCCGAATATTGTCCCCTGAGGACCGACATCCCCAATCCGGGATACACATGCCGCATGGCCTATGACCTCCCATACGGCAAATTCAACATGCCTGGCACAATTTCCACATGGCCTATGATCCCACATATGGCAAATTCAACATGTGAGGTACGCTTGAATCCGGGAAGAAGTGTGGAAAGAAGGAAGGAAAAGTGAGGGGAATTGGATGACGGGAAGGGATGAAAATATATGGGAATTTGGAATTTGGAATGGGAATGGGAAAACTGGAAGGAAGATTGGAAAGAAAAGAAAGATGCCTTGTAAGACTCCCAAATCGGGAGCATAGAGAGAAGGAATAAAGATGGGAATTTCGGAGAAAAGAAAAAGGTGGGATACATGTAGAAAGCCAAAAACAATTAATTAAATACAATTTTATTAAATTAAACACAAACAATACTTACCTTGACATTAAAAATTACAATTTGGAATCTAAAAGGGAAAAGAAAGGGTTAAAAAACAATTAGAAATGGGAATATGGGCCGAAAACAGTGTAAAAGTCAAGGGACACGAAACATGCAATTCGACACGAAATTACGGAGGGCGGGTATAAATAGAGGGAAACTAACGCAAGCAGCTCAGTTTGGCAGAGGCAGCGAAGGAGCAACATCTCCTCCTCCTGAAACAGGTCCGGGTGGCTAGCCTGAAGAAGTCCCAAACGAGGACGAAACGTCGCGAGCGCCACCTAGGGACCAAAATAAATATGGTTAACCAAATTGGACATTCTAAAAGCCAAACCAAAAAAATGAAAAAAACAAAATAAAAAAAGAAAAAAACAAAAACAACAAAAAAATATATTAATACTTGATATAACAAAGGCGATATGACCGTAAAACGCTAATAAGCAAGATGGGGATGGGGACTGGCCATCCGCAGTGATTGGACCGTGCATCACCCGGGATTCATTCCCGGGTTCCTATATCCCACAACCTAACCCTAACCCTAACCCTAACCCTAACCCTAACCCTAACCCTAACCCTAACCCCTAACCCTAACCCTAACCCTAACCCTAACCCTAACCCTCAGGAACGGAACGTCGTATAAACTCGTGGGTGGTACCGTTGGAAAGGCCATGCCTGAAATAGTGGGGGCGGAGCTTAGTTTCAGGTCTCTATGACCTTCCTATCAAAAGTTATTCACAAATAAGTCATCCTCAAATCAGTCATCGTGGTTATCATCCCTATTCCTAACCCTAACCCTAACCCCTAACCCTAACCCTAACCTAACCCTAACCCTAACCCTAACCCCTAACCCTAACCCTAACCCTAACCATAGGTGTCGAGATTTTTCAAAAAGGTCACTTCATAAGTGGTACCAAAAGACTCCAAATGACCTGAAACGTGCTCCTAAATACTTTCTGAATCAGACATTTTGGCATCCACACTTAGTGAAATTTTGACCCCATTCATTTCCAATGGGGAGGACGTTTTGACCTGTAACTCGGGAACCGAAGGTCGTAGAGACTCGGGAGTGGGTGGCGTCAGACCTAATTAGGGGGTGCTGAACGCGCCAGTCTTGGTCCCATGTCTCTACGACCTACGGTTCCCGAGATACAGCTATTTCAAAAAGAGGAAGTGACGTATCTCAGGAAGGGAACGTCGTATGAACTCGTGGGTGGTACCGTTGGAAAGGCCATGCCTGAAATAGTGGGGGCGGAGCTTGGTTTCAGATCTCTATGACCTTGCTATCAAAAGTTATTCACAAATATGTGATCCTCAAATATGTGATCGTGGTTATCATCCCTATTCCTAACCCTAACCCTAACCCTAACCCTAACCCTAACCCTAACCCTAACCCTAACCCTAACCCCATACATATGACCATGTGGCACTTAGGCGATTTTTCACACTTCTCCATTCATTCCTATGGGGGATTTTGATTGGCCAATAACTTTTGATAGGAATGTCGCACAGACTTGGTTCCGGTCTCTATCGATCGGGCGTGGTCGATAATGGGGGGGTAGGCGGAGTCTCAACTAATGAGCACTTAAGGGGAAAAATGAGCCCCCCAAAAACTCTGAAAATACCCCTTTTTTGGCCATAACTTCCGGTGGGAGTGGCCTAGAGACTTGGTTCCGGTCTCAATCGAAAGCCCGTGGCCGATAATGGGGGGGTAGCCGGAATCTCAAGTCTCTCAGATGCTCACAGGAAAATGAGACGCGATTTCAAAAGTGGCACTTATCCCTTAACCTAACCCTAACCCTAACCCTAACCCTAACCCTAACCCTAACCCTAACCCTAACCCCTAACCCTAACCCCTAACCCTAACCCTAACCCCTAACCCCTAACCCTAACCCTAACCCTAACCCTAACCCTAACCCTAACCCTAACCCTAACCCTAACCCTAACCCTAACCCCCTAACCCTTCTGTCCCCGAATATTGTCCCCTGAGGACCGACATCCCCAATCCGGGATACACATGCCGCATGGCCTATGACCTCCCATACGGCAAATTCAACATGCCTGGCACAATTTCCACATGGCCTATGATCCCACATATGGCAAATTCAACATGTGAGGTACGCTTGAATCCGGGAAGAAGTGTGGAAAGAAGGAAGGAAAAGTGAGGGGAATTGGATGACGGGAAGGGATGAAAATATATGGGAATTTGGAATTTGGAATGGGAATGGGAAAACTGGAAGGAAGATTGGAAAGAAAAGAAAGATGCCTTGTAAGACTCCCAAATCGGGAGCATAGAGAGAAGGAATAAAGATGGGAATTTCGGAGAAAAGAAAAAGGTGGGATACATGTAGAAAGCCAAAAACAATTAATTAAATACAATTTTATTAAATTAAACACAAACAATACTTACCTTGACATTAAAAATTACAATTTGGAATCTAAAAGGGAAAAGAAAGGGTTAAAAAACAATTAGAAATGGGAATATGGGCCGAAAACAGTGTAAAAGTCAAGGGACACGAAACATGCAATTCGACACGAAATTACGGAGGGCGGGTATAAATAGAGGGAAACTAACGCAAGCAGCTCAGTTTGGCAGAGGCAGCGAAGGAGCAACATCTCCTCCTCCTGAAACAGGTCCGGGTGGCTAGCCTGAAGAAGTCCCAAACGAGGACGAAACGTCGCGAGCGCCACCTAGGGACCAAAATAAATATGGTTAACCAAATTGGACATTCTAAAAGCCAAACCAAAAAAATGAAAAAAACAAAATAAAAAAAGAAAAAAACAAAAACAACAAAAAAATATATTAATACTTGATATAACAAAGGCGATATGACCGTAAAACGCTAATAAGCAAGATGGGGATGGGGACTGGCCATCCGCAGTGATTGGACCGTGCATCACCCGGGATTCATTCCCGGGTTCCTATATCCCACAACCTAACCAGCCAGTGCCTCCTGTGGACTCAATGGCCAGTTCCCCTCCCCATATATATGCTGTGCTAACCCCTATTTAACCCTAAACCTAACCCCAATCCTAACAAAGCCTGATTATGGCCTAACCTGAACCCTAGCCCTAACCCTAACCAAGCCTCATTATGGCCTAAACCTAACCCTAACCCTAACCCTATTACCTTTGACCTAACCCTAAATTTGAATCCTAAACCCTAATCCTAACCCCCAATCCTATCCTAACCCCAATAGAAACCTTCTGTCCCCGAATATTGTCCCCTGAGGACCGACATCCCCAATCCGGGATACACATGCCGCATGGCCTATGACCTCCCATACGGCAAATTCAACATGCCTGGCACAATTTCCACATGGCCTATGATCCCACATATGGCAAATTCAACATGTGAGGTACGCTTGAATCCGGGAAGAAGTGTGGAAAGAAGGAAGGAAAAGTGAGGGGAATTGGATGACGGGAAGGGATGAAAATATATGGGAATTTGGAATTTGGAATGGGAATGGGAAAACTGGAAGGAAGATTGGAAAGAAAAGAAAGATGCCTTGTAAGACTCCCAAATCGGGAGCATAGAGAGAAGGAATAAAGATGGGAATTTCGGAGAAAAGAAAAAGGTGGGATACATGTAGAAAGCCAAAAACAATTAATTAAATACAATTTTATTAAATTAAACACAAACAATACTTACCTTGACATTAAAAATTACAATTTGGAATCTAAAAGGGAAAAGAAAGGGTTAAAAAACAATTAGAAATGGGAATATGGGCCGAAAACAGTGTAAAAGTCAAGGGACACGAAACATGCAATTCGACACGAAATTACGGAGGGCGGGTATAAATAGAGGGAAACTAACGCAAGCAGCTCAGTTTGGCAGAGGCAGCGAAGGAGCAACATCTCCTCCTCCTGAAACAGGTCCGGGTGGCTAGCCTGAAGAAGTCCCAAACGAGGACGAAACGTCGCGAGCGCCACCTAGGGACCAAAATAAATATGGTTAACCAAATTGGACATTCTAAAAGCCAAACCAAAAAAATGAAAAAAACAAAATAAAAAAAGAAAAAAACAAAAACAACAAAAAAATATATTAATACTTGATATAACAAAGGCGATATGACCGTAAAACGCTAATAAGCAAGATGGGGATGGGGACTGGCCATCCGCAGTGATTGGACCGTGCATCACCCGGGATTCATTCCCGGGTTCCTATATCCCACAACCTAACCAGCCAGTGCCTCCTGTGGACTCAATGGCCAGTTCCCCTCCCCATATATATGCTGTGCTAACCCCTATTTAACCCTAAACCTAACCCCAATCCTAACAAAGCCTGATTATGGCCTAACCTGAACCCTAGCCCTAACCCTAACCAAGCCTCATTATGGCCTAAACCTAACCCTAACCCTAACCCTATTACCTTTGACCTAACCCTAAATTTGAATCCTAAACCCTAATCCTAACCCCCAATCCTATCCTAACCCCAATAGAAACCTTCTGTCCCCGAATATTGTCCCCTGAGGACCGACATCCCCAATCCGGGATACACATGCCGCATGGCCTATGACCTCCCATACGGCAAATTCAACATGCCTGGCACAATTTCCACATGGCCTATGATCCCACATATGGCAAATTCAACATGTGAGGTACGCTTGAATCCGGGAAGAAGTGTGGAAAGAAGGAAGGAAAAGTGAGGGGAATTGGATGACGGGAAGGGATGAAAATATATGGGAATTTGGAATTTGGAATGGGAATGGGAAAACTGGAAGGAAGATTGGAAAGAAAAGAAAGATGCCTTGTAAGACTCCCAAATCGGGAGCATAGAGAGAAGGAATAAAGATGGGAATTTCGGAGAAAAGAAAAAGGTGGGATACATGTAGAAAGCCAAAAACAATTAATTAAATACAATTTTATTAAATTAAACACAAACAATACTTACCTTGACATTAAAAATTACAATTTGGAATCTAAAAGGGAAAAGAAAGGGTTAAAAAACAATTAGAAATGGGAATATGGGCCGAAAACAGTGTAAAAGTCAAGGGACACGAAACATGCAATTCGACACGAAATTACGGAGGGCGGGTATAAATAGAGGGAAACTAACGCAAGCAGCTCAGTTTGGCAGAGGCAGCGAAGGAGCAACATCTCCTCCTCCTGAAACAGGTCCGGGTGGCTAGCCTGAAGAAGTCCCAAACGAGGACGAAACGTCGCGAGCGCCACCTAGGGACCAAAATAAATATGGTTAACCAAATTGGACATTCTAAAAGCCAAACCAAAAAAATGAAAAAAACAAAATAAAAAAAGAAAAAAACAAAAACAACAAAAAAATATATTAATACTTGATATAACAAAGGCGATATGACCGTAAAACGCTAATAAGCAAGATGGGGATGGGGACTGGCCATCCGCAGTGATTGGACCGTGCATCACCCGGGATTCATTCCCGGGTTCCTATATCCCACAACCTAACCAGCCAGTGCCTCCTGTGGACTCAATGGCCAGTTCCCCTCCCCATATATATGCTGTGCTAACCCCTATTTAACCCTAAACCTAACCCCAATCCTAACAAAGCCTGATTATGGCCTAACCTGAACCCTAGCCCTAACCCTAACCAAGCCTCATTATGGCCTAAACCTAACCCTAACCCTAACCCTATTACCTTTGACCTAACCCTAAATTTGAATCCTAAACCCTAATCCTAACCCCCAATCCTATCCTAACCCCAATAGAAACCTTCTGTCCCCGAATATTGTCCCCTGAGGACCGACATCCCCAATCCGGGATACACATGCCGCATGGCCTATGACCTCCCATACGGCAAATTCAACATGCCTGGCACAATTTCCACATGGCCTATGATCCCACATATGGCAAATTCAACATGTGAGGTACGCTTGAATCCGGGAAGAAGTGTGGAAAGAAGGAAGGAAAAGTGAGGGGAATTGGATGACGGGAAGGGATGAAAATATATGGGAATTTGGAATTTGGAATGGGAATGGGAAAACTGGAAGGAAGATTGGAAAGAAAAGAAAGATGCCTTGTAAGACTCCCAAATCGGGAG
>NW_026910683.1:132500-142500 GCF_963691925.1 Scomber scombrus | reverse complement strand
ATTTGGAATCTAAAAGGGAAAAGAAAGGGTTAAAAAACAATTAGAAATGGGAATATGGGCCGAAAACAGTGTAAAAGTCAAGGGACACGAAACATGCAATTCGACACGAAATTACGGAGGGCGGGTATAAATAGAGGGAAACTAACGCAAGCAGCTCAGTTTGGCAGAGGCAGCGAAGGAGCAACATCTCCTCCTCCTGAAACAGGTCCGGGTGGCTAGCCTGAAGAAGTCCCAAACGAGGACGAAACGTCGCGAGCGCCACCTAGGGACCAAAATAAATATGGTTAACCAAATTGGACATTCTAAAAGCCAAACCAAAAAAATGAAAAAAACAAAATAAAAAAAGAAAAAAACAAAAACAACAAAAAAATATATTAATACTTGATATAACAAAGGCGATATGACCGTAAAACGCTAATAAGCAAGATGGGGATGGGGACTGGCCATCCGCAGTGATTGGACCGTGCATCACCCGGGATTCATTCCCGGGTTCCTATATCCCACAACCTAACCAGCCAGTGCCTCCTGTGGACTCAATGGCCAGTTCCCCTCCCCATATATATGCTGTGCTAACCCCTATTTAACCCTAAACCTAACCCCAATCCTAACAAAGCCTGATTATGGCCTAACCTGAACCCTAGCCCTAACCCTAACCAAGCCTCATTATGGCCTAAACCTAACCCTAACCCTAACCCTATTACCTTTGACCTAACCCTAAATTTGAATCCTAAACCCTAATCCTAACCCCCAATCCTATCCTAACCCCAATAGAAACCTTCTGTCCCCGAATATTGTCCCCTGAGGACCGACATCCCCAATCCGGGATACACATGCCGCATGGCCTATGACCTCCCATACGGCAAATTCAACATGCCTGGCACAATTTCCACATGGCCTATGATCCCACATATGGCAAATTCAACATGTGAGGTACGCTTGAATCCGGGAAGAAGTGTGGAAAGAAGGAAGGAAAAGTGAGGGGAATTGGATGACGGGAAGGGATGAAAATATATGGGAATTTGGAATTTGGAATGGGAATGGGAAAACTGGAAGGAAGATTGGAAAGAAAAGAAAGATGCCTTGTAAGACTCCCAAATCGGGAGCATAGAGAGAAGGAATAAAGATGGGAATTTCGGAGAAAAGAAAAAGGTGGGATACATGTAGAAAGCCAAAAACAATTAATTAAATACAATTTTATTAAATTAAACACAAACAATACTTACCTTGACATTAAAAATTACAATTTGGAATCTAAAAGGGAAAAGAAAGGGTTAAAAAACAATTAGAAATGGGAATATGGGCCGAAAACAGTGTAAAAGTCAAGGGACACGAAACATGCAATTCGACACGAAATTACGGAGGGCGGGTATAAATAGAGGGAAACTAACGCAAGCAGCTCAGTTTGGCAGAGGCAGCGAAGGAGCAACATCTCCTCCTCCTGAAACAGGTCCGGGTGGCTAGCCTGAAGAAGTCCCAAACGAGGACGAAACGTCGCGAGCGCCACCTAGGGACCAAAATAAATATGGTTAACCAAATTGGACATTCTAAAAGCCAAACCAAAAAAATGAAAAAAACAAAATAAAAAAAGAAAAAAACAAAAACAACAAAAAAATATATTAATACTTGATATAACAAAGGCGATATGACCGTAAAACGCTAATAAGCAAGATGGGGATGGGGACTGGCCATCCGCAGTGATTGGACCGTGCATCACCCGGGATTCATTCCCGGGTTCCTATATCCCACAACCTAACCAGCCAGTGCCTCCTGTGGACTCAATGGCCAGTTCCCCTCCCCATATATATGCTGTGCTAACCCCTATTTAACCCTAAACCTAACCCCAATCCTAACAAAGCCTGATTATGGCCTAACCTGAACCCTAGCCCTAACCCTAACCAAGCCTCATTATGGCCTAAACCTAACCCTAACCCTAACCCTATTACCTTTGACCTAACCCTAAATTTGAATCCTAAACCCTAATCCTAACCCCCAATCCTATCCTAACCCCAATAGAAACCTTCTGTCCCCGAATATTGTCCCCTGAGGACCGACATCCCCAATCCGGGATACACATGCCGCATGGCCTATGACCTCCCATACGGCAAATTCAACATGCCTGGCACAATTTCCACATGGCCTATGATCCCACATATGGCAAATTCAACATGTGAGGTACGCTTGAATCCGGGAAGAAGTGTGGAAAGAAGGAAGGAAAAGTGAGGGGAATTGGATGACGGGAAGGGATGAAAATATATGGGAATTTGGAATTTGGAATGGGAATGGGAAAACTGGAAGGAAGATTGGAAAGAAAAGAAAGATGCCTTGTAAGACTCCCAAATCGGGAGCATAGAGAGAAGGAATAAAGATGGGAATTTCGGAGAAAAGAAAAAGGTGGGATACATGTAGAAAGCCAAAAACAATTAATTAAATACAATTTTATTAAATTAAACACAAACAATACTTACCTTGACATTAAAAATTACAATTTGGAATCTAAAAGGGAAAAGAAAGGGTTAAAAAACAATTAGAAATGGGAATATGGGCCGAAAACAGTGTAAAAGTCAAGGGACACGAAACATGCAATTCGACACGAAATTACGGAGGGCGGGTATAAATAGAGGGAAACTAACGCAAGCAGCTCAGTTTGGCAGAGGCAGCGAAGGAGCAACATCTCCTCCTCCTGAAACAGGTCCGGGTGGCTAGCCTGAAGAAGTCCCAAACGAGGACGAAACGTCGCGAGCGCCACCTAGGGACCAAAATAAATATGGTTAACCAAATTGGACATTCTAAAAGCCAAACCAAAAAAATGAAAAAAACAAAATAAAAAAAGAAAAAAACAAAAACAACAAAAAAATATATTAATACTTGATATAACAAAGGCGATATGACCGTAAAACGCTAATAAGCAAGATGGGGATGGGGACTGGCCATCCGCAGTGATTGGACCGTGCATCACCCGGGATTCATTCCCGGGTTCCTATATCCCACAACCTAACCAGCCAGTGCCTCCTGTGGACTCAATGGCCAGTTCCCCTCCCCATATATATGCTGTGCTAACCCCTATTTAACCCTAAACCTAACCCCAATCCTAACAAAGCCTGATTATGGCCTAACCTGAACCCTAGCCCTAACCCTAACCAAGCCTCATTATGGCCTAAACCTAACCCTAACCCTAACCCTATTACCTTTGACCTAACCCTAAATTTGAATCCTAAACCCTAATCCTAACCCCCAATCCTATCCTAACCCCAATAGAAACCTTCTGTCCCCGAATATTGTCCCCTGAGGACCGACATCCCCAATCCGGGATACACATGCCGCATGGCCTATGACCTCCCATACGGCAAATTCAACATGCCTGGCACAATTTCCACATGGCCTATGATCCCACATATGGCAAATTCAACATGTGAGGTACGCTTGAATCCGGGAAGAAGTGTGGAAAGAAGGAAGGAAAAGTGAGGGGAATTGGATGACGGGAAGGGATGAAAATATATGGGAATTTGGAATTTGGAATGGGAATGGGAAAACTGGAAGGAAGATTGGAAAGAAAAGAAAGATGCCTTGTAAGACTCCCAAATCGGGAGCATAGAGAGAAGGAATAAAGATGGGAATTTCGGAGAAAAGAAAAAGGTGGGATACATGTAGAAAGCCAAAAACAATTAATTAAATACAATTTTATTAAATTAAACACAAACAATACTTACCTTGACATTAAAAATTACAATTTGGAATCTAAAAGGGAAAAGAAAGGGTTAAAAAACAATTAGAAATGGGAATATGGGCCGAAAACAGTGTAAAAGTCAAGGGACACGAAACATGCAATTCGACACGAAATTACGGAGGGCGGGTATAAATAGAGGGAAACTAACGCAAGCAGCTCAGTTTGGCAGAGGCAGCGAAGGAGCAACATCTCCTCCTCCTGAAACAGGTCCGGGTGGCTAGCCTGAAGAAGTCCCAAACGAGGACGAAACGTCGCGAGCGCCACCTAGGGACCAAAATAAATATGGTTAACCAAATTGGACATTCTAAAAGCCAAACCAAAAAAATGAAAAAAACAAAATAAAAAAAGAAAAAAACAAAAACAACAAAAAAATATATTAATACTTGATATAACAAAGGCGATATGACCGTAAAACGCTAATAAGCAAGATGGGGATGGGGACTGGCCATCCGCAGTGATTGGACCGTGCATCACCCGGGATTCATTCCCGGGTTCCTATATCCCACAACCTAACCCTAACCCTAACCCTAACCCTAACCCTAACCCTAACCCTAACCCTAACCCCTAACCCTAACCCTAACCCTAACCCTAACCCTAACCCTCAGGAACGGAACGTCGTATAAACTCGTGGGTGGTACCGTTGGAAAGGCCATGCCTGAAATAGTGGGGGCGGAGCTTAGTTTCAGGTCTCTATGACCTTCCTATCAAAAGTTATTCACAAATAAGTCATCCTCAAATCAGTCATCGTGGTTATCATCCCTATTCCTAACCCTAACCCTAACCCCTAACCCTAACCCTAACCTAACCCTAACCCTAACCCTAACCCCTAACCCTAACCCTAACCCTAACCATAGGTGTCGAGATTTTTCAAAAAGGTCACTTCATAAGTGGTACCAAAAGACTCCAAATGACCTGAAACGTGCTCCTAAATACTTTCTGAATCAGACATTTTGGCATCCACACTTAGTGAAATTTTGACCCCATTCATTTCCAATGGGGAGGACGTTTTGACCTGTAACTCGGGAACCGAAGGTCGTAGAGACTCGGGAGTGGGTGGCGTCAGACCTAATTAGGGGGTGCTGAACGCGCCAGTCTTGGTCCCATGTCTCTACGACCTACGGTTCCCGAGATACAGCTATTTCAAAAAGAGGAAGTGACGTATCTCAGGAAGGGAACGTCGTATGAACTCGTGGGTGGTACCGTTGGAAAGGCCATGCCTGAAATAGTGGGGGCGGAGCTTGGTTTCAGATCTCTATGACCTTGCTATCAAAAGTTATTCACAAATATGTGATCCTCAAATATGTGATCGTGGTTATCATCCCTATTCCTAACCCTAACCCTAACCCTAACCCTAACCCTAACCCTAACCCTAACCCTAACCCTAACCCTAACCCCATACATATGACCATGTGGCACTTAGGCGATTTTTCACACTTCTCCATTCATTCCTATGGGGGATTTTGATTGGCCAATAACTTTTGATAGGAATGTCGCACAGACTTGGTTCCGGTCTCTATCGATCGGGCGTGGTCGATAATGGGGGGGTAGGCGGAGTCTCAACTAATGAGCACTTAAGGGGAAAAATGAGCCCCCCAAAAACTCTGAAAATACCCCTTTTTTGGCCATAACTTCCGGTGGGAGTGGCCTAGAGACTTGGTTCCGGTCTCAATCGAAAGCCCGTGGCCGATAATGGGGGGGTAGCCGGAATCTCAAGTCTCTCAGATGCTCACAGGAAAATGAGACGCGATTTCAAAAGTGGCACTTATCCCTTAACCTAACCCTAACCCTAACCCTAACCCTAACCCTAACCCTAACCCTAACCCTAACCCCTAACCCTAACCCCTAACCCTAACCCTAACCCCTAACCCCTAACCCTAACCCTAACCCTAACCCTAACCCTAACCCTAACCCTAACCCTAACCCTAACCCTAACCCTAACCCCCTAACCCTTCTGTCCCCGAATATTGTCCCCTGAGGACCGACATCCCCAATCCGGGATACACATGCCGCATGGCCTATGACCTCCCATACGGCAAATTCAACATGCCTGGCACAATTTCCACATGGCCTATGATCCCACATATGGCAAATTCAACATGTGAGGTACGCTTGAATCCGGGAAGAAGTGTGGAAAGAAGGAAGGAAAAGTGAGGGGAATTGGATGACGGGAAGGGATGAAAATATATGGGAATTTGGAATTTGGAATGGGAATGGGAAAACTGGAAGGAAGATTGGAAAGAAAAGAAAGATGCCTTGTAAGACTCCCAAATCGGGAGCATAGAGAGAAGGAATAAAGATGGGAATTTCGGAGAAAAGAAAAAGGTGGGATACATGTAGAAAGCCAAAAACAATTAATTAAATACAATTTTATTAAATTAAACACAAACAATACTTACCTTGACATTAAAAATTACAATTTGGAATCTAAAAGGGAAAAGAAAGGGTTAAAAAACAATTAGAAATGGGAATATGGGCCGAAAACAGTGTAAAAGTCAAGGGACACGAAACATGCAATTCGACACGAAATTACGGAGGGCGGGTATAAATAGAGGGAAACTAACGCAAGCAGCTCAGTTTGGCAGAGGCAGCGAAGGAGCAACATCTCCTCCTCCTGAAACAGGTCCGGGTGGCTAGCCTGAAGAAGTCCCAAACGAGGACGAAACGTCGCGAGCGCCACCTAGGGACCAAAATAAATATGGTTAACCAAATTGGACATTCTAAAAGCCAAACCAAAAAAATGAAAAAAACAAAATAAAAAAAGAAAAAAACAAAAACAACAAAAAAATATATTAATACTTGATATAACAAAGGCGATATGACCGTAAAACGCTAATAAGCAAGATGGGGATGGGGACTGGCCATCCGCAGTGATTGGACCGTGCATCACCCGGGATTCATTCCCGGGTTCCTATATCCCACAACCTAACCAGCCAGTGCCTCCTGTGGACTCAATGGCCAGTTCCCCTCCCCATATATATGCTGTGCTAACCCCTATTTAACCCTAAACCTAACCCCAATCCTAACAAAGCCTGATTATGGCCTAACCTGAACCCTAGCCCTAACCCTAACCAAGCCTCATTATGGCCTAAACCTAACCCTAACCCTAACCCTATTACCTTTGACCTAACCCTAAATTTGAATCCTAAACCCTAATCCTAACCCCCAATCCTATCCTAACCCCAATAGAAACCTTCTGTCCCCGAATATTGTCCCCTGAGGACCGACATCCCCAATCCGGGATACACATGCCGCATGGCCTATGACCTCCCATACGGCAAATTCAACATGCCTGGCACAATTTCCACATGGCCTATGATCCCACATATGGCAAATTCAACATGTGAGGTACGCTTGAATCCGGGAAGAAGTGTGGAAAGAAGGAAGGAAAAGTGAGGGGAATTGGATGACGGGAAGGGATGAAAATATATGGGAATTTGGAATTTGGAATGGGAATGGGAAAACTGGAAGGAAGATTGGAAAGAAAAGAAAGATGCCTTGTAAGACTCCCAAATCGGGAGCATAGAGAGAAGGAATAAAGATGGGAATTTCGGAGAAAAGAAAAAGGTGGGATACATGTAGAAAGCCAAAAACAATTAATTAAATACAATTTTATTAAATTAAACACAAACAATACTTACCTTGACATTAAAAATTACAATTTGGAATCTAAAAGGGAAAAGAAAGGGTTAAAAAACAATTAGAAATGGGAATATGGGCCGAAAACAGTGTAAAAGTCAAGGGACACGAAACATGCAATTCGACACGAAATTACGGAGGGCGGGTATAAATAGAGGGAAACTAACGCAAGCAGCTCAGTTTGGCAGAGGCAGCGAAGGAGCAACATCTCCTCCTCCTGAAACAGGTCCGGGTGGCTAGCCTGAAGAAGTCCCAAACGAGGACGAAACGTCGCGAGCGCCACCTAGGGACCAAAATAAATATGGTTAACCAAATTGGACATTCTAAAAGCCAAACCAAAAAAATGAAAAAAACAAAATAAAAAAAGAAAAAAACAAAAACAACAAAAAAATATATTAATACTTGATATAACAAAGGCGATATGACCGTAAAACGCTAATAAGCAAGATGGGGATGGGGACTGGCCATCCGCAGTGATTGGACCGTGCATCACCCGGGATTCATTCCCGGGTTCCTATATCCCACAACCTAACCAGCCAGTGCCTCCTGTGGACTCAATGGCCAGTTCCCCTCCCCATATATATGCTGTGCTAACCCCTATTTAACCCTAAACCTAACCCCAATCCTAACAAAGCCTGATTATGGCCTAACCTGAACCCTAGCCCTAACCCTAACCAAGCCTCATTATGGCCTAAACCTAACCCTAACCCTAACCCTATTACCTTTGACCTAACCCTAAATTTGAATCCTAAACCCTAATCCTAACCCCCAATCCTATCCTAACCCCAATAGAAACCTTCTGTCCCCGAATATTGTCCCCTGAGGACCGACATCCCCAATCCGGGATACACATGCCGCATGGCCTATGACCTCCCATACGGCAAATTCAACATGCCTGGCACAATTTCCACATGGCCTATGATCCCACATATGGCAAATTCAACATGTGAGGTACGCTTGAATCCGGGAAGAAGTGTGGAAAGAAGGAAGGAAAAGTGAGGGGAATTGGATGACGGGAAGGGATGAAAATATATGGGAATTTGGAATTTGGAATGGGAATGGGAAAACTGGAAGGAAGATTGGAAAGAAAAGAAAGATGCCTTGTAAGACTCCCAAATCGGGAGCATAGAGAGAAGGAATAAAGATGGGAATTTCGGAGAAAAGAAAAAGGTGGGATACATGTAGAAAGCCAAAAACAATTAATTAAATACAATTTTATTAAATTAAACACAAACAATACTTACCTTGACATTAAAAATTACAATTTGGAATCTAAAAGGGAAAAGAAAGGGTTAAAAAACAATTAGAAATGGGAATATGGGCCGAAAACAGTGTAAAAGTCAAGGGACACGAAACATGCAATTCGACACGAAATTACGGAGGGCGGGTATAAATAGAGGGAAACTAACGCAAGCAGCTCAGTTTGGCAGAGGCAGCGAAGGAGCAACATCTCCTCCTCCTGAAACAGGTCCGGGTGGCTAGCCTGAAGAAGTCCCAAACGAGGACGAAACGTCGCGAGCGCCACCTAGGGACCAAAATAAATATGGTTAACCAAATTGGACATTCTAAAAGCCAAACCAAAAAAATGAAAAAAACAAAATAAAAAAAGAAAAAAACAAAAACAACAAAAAAATATATTAATACTTGATATAACAAAGGCGATATGACCGTAAAACGCTAATAAGCAAGATGGGGATGGGGACTGGCCATCCGCAGTGATTGGACCGTGCATCACCCGGGATTCATTCCCGGGTTCCTATATCCCACAACCTAACCAGCCAGTGCCTCCTGTGGACTCAATGGCCAGTTCCCCTCCCCATATATATGCTGTGCTAACCCCTATTTAACCCTAAACCTAACCCCAATCCTAACAAAGCCTGATTATGGCCTAACCTGAACCCTAGCCCTAACCCTAACCAAGCCTCATTATGGCCTAAACCTAACCCTAACCCTAACCCTATTACCTTTGACCTAACCCTAAATTTGAATCCTAAACCCTAATCCTAACCCCCAATCCTATCCTAACCCCAATAGAAACCTTCTGTCCCCGAATATTGTCCCCTGAGGACCGACATCCCCAATCCGGGATACACATGCCGCATGGCCTATGACCTCCCATACGGCAAATTCAACATGCCTGGCACAATTTCCACATGGCCTATGATCCCACATATGGCAAATTCAACATGTGAGGTACGCTTGAATCCGGGAAGAAGTGTGGAAAGAAGGAAGGAAAAGTGAGGGGAATTGGATGACGGGAAGGGATGAAAATATATGGGAATTTGGAATTTGGAATGGGAATGGGAAAACTGGAAGGAAGATTGGAAAGAAAAGAAAGATGCCTTGTAAGACTCCCAAATCGGGAGCATAGAGAGAAGGAATAAAGATGGGAATTTCGGAGAAAAGAAAAAGGTGGGATACATGTAGAAAGCCAAAAACAATTAATTAAATACAATTTTATTAAATTAAACACAAACAATACTTACCTTGACATTAAAAATTACAATTTGGAATCTAAAAGGGAAAAGAAAGGGTTAAAAAACAATTAGAAATGGGAATATGGGCCGAAAACAGTGTAAAAGTCAAGGGACACGAAACATGCAATTCGACACGAAATTACGGAGGGCGGGTATAAATAGA
>NW_026910683.1:100000-125000 GCF_963691925.1 Scomber scombrus | reverse complement strand
GATTTAAAAAAAACAATTTTATTATACATTTTATTTTTATACCTTTTCATTTGCACAGTTTATTTTTTGAAAATCCTCTCTTTGAGAGCGCCCTGAGTTGTTTGTTTTCATTTTGATTTTTATTTTAAAACATTTAAAAACAAAACAAAAAAATAAATAACAATAACAGCGGCAGCTGATTCTCAGCATGGCTGAGGGGGGTTGGACGTTTGTGCGCCGGGGGCGCCAGCGCCAGCGTCAACCCAGGAGGGATCAGGGTTACGGGGCAGGCCAACGGTGGGAGGACCGTGCACCTCCCTTCTCCGGCTGGAGAGGGGATCGTTTTCCCAAACCTAACCCTAACCCCTAACCCTAACCCTAACCCTAACCCTAACCCCTAACCCTAACCCTAACCCTAACCCTTTAAACCCAATCTTGGACTAAACCTAAGCCCAGCCCTGGCCCTAATTCTGAACTCAACCACATCCCTAACCCTAAGCCCAATCCTGGCCCAAACCTAACCCTAACCATGAGCTCAACCGTAGCTCCTAAACTCAACCCTAGAAAGGAAGAAATCAAGACACAACAATAGCATATATAATATTATAATTTTAATGAATAAATTAATAAATAAATATATATATATTACTTAACACTCTAGAAGATGTAATATATCAAGGGGAATAATCTTAACATAGGGGTTAATACAACATTTCCAAAGCCATTTGGCATTTAGGGGGTTAATTACACACCATTCAGATAGAGGTTAGAAAAAGTTCCGTACGAGAACTGGAGAGGATATATAAGGGAGACAGAGAAGGCAGCTCATTCAGCCACTGCCCTTCGAAGGAGAAGCATCTCCTCATTCAAACAAAACAGCTGCATTTTTTTCGTGTGCCCAGGCCTGAGGAAGATCCTGAGCGGATCGAAACGTTGCCGACTGGCACACGCTTTATAAAAATTAATAGTTGGATTTCATAAAACTCGAGTTCGAGATATTTTATTTAATTTTATTTTGAGAAAACTTAAAAAAGTACAAAAAAAGTATAAAAACAAAAAATTCAAAAAAAACAAAAAAATCACAAAAAAAATATATTAACCTAGAATAACAAAGGCTTCACAAAAGCATTATATTAAACAACTACATCAATTTAATTGGAACACAAACTCGGATACTTACCTGAAAAAACCATACTTACCTGCTACCTGATACAAACAACAACAAACCATGGATGGACAATGGACCACGGTGTCCTACAGGAAGAGGCGTCCGCCTACTTACATGCAATATGGGAACAGGGGGGATGGTGCTAATTGGGGGACGGCCCGTGCATTCTCCCGGACCTACATTGGTGGGTCTGGGGTTTTGATTCATAAACCTAACCCTAACCCTAACCCTAACCCAGTTCCCCTCCCCATATATATGCTGTGCTAACCCCTATTTAACCCTAAACCTAACCCCAATCCTAACAAAGCCTGATTATGGCCTAACCTGAACCCTAGCCCTAACCCTAACCAAGCCTCATTATGGCCTAAACCTAACCCTAACCCTAACCCTATTACCTTTGACCTAACCCTAAATTTGAATCCTAAACCCTAATCCTAACCCCCAATCCTATCCTAACCCCAATAGAAACCTTCTGTCCCCGAATATTGTCCCCTGAGGACCGACATCCCCAATCCGGGATACACATGCCGCATGGCCTATGACCTCCCATACGGCAAATTCAACATGCCTGGCACAATTTCCACATGGCCTATGATCCCCCATATGGCAAATTCAACATGTGAGGTACGCTTGAATCCGGGAAGAAGTGTGGAAAGAAGGAAGGAAAAGTGAGGGGAATTGGATGACGGGAAGGGATGAAAATATATGGGAATTGGGAATTTGGAATAGGGACCGGGAATACTGGATGGAAGACTGAAGGAATAGAAAGAAGCCTTGTAAGACTCCCAAATCGGGAGCATAGAGAGATGGAATTAAGATGGGAATATCGGAGAAAGGAAAAAGGTGGGATACCTGTAGAAAGAAAAAAACACTAAATTAAATACATTTTTATTAAAATAAACACAAATAATACTTACCTTGGTATTAATAATTACAATTGGAATCTGAAAAGGGAAAAGAAAGGGTTAAAACACAATTTGAAATGGGAATATGGGCCAAAAACAACTAAATTCAAGGGACACGGAAAAAATTCAATTCGACACGAAATTTCGGAGGGAGGGTATAAATAGAGGGATACAATGCAAGCAGCTCAGTTTGGCAGAGGCAGCGAAGGAGCAACATCTCCTCCTCCTCAAACAGGTCCAGGTGGCTAGCCTGAAGAAGTCCCAAATGAGGACGAAACGTCGCGAGCGCCACCTAGGGACCAAAATGAATATAGGTTAACCGATAATTGGACATTCCAAAAGCCAAACCAAAAAAATGAAAAAAACAAAAGAAAAAAAGAAAAAAACAAAAAGAACAAAAAAATATATATTTATACTTGATATAACAAAGGCGACTTGACTTAAACGCTATTTAGCAAGATGGGGAGGGGGACTGGCCATCCACAGTGATCGGACCGTGCATCACCCGGGATTCATTCCCGGGTTCCTATATCCCCCAACCTAACCAGCCAGTGCCTCCTGTGGACTCAATGGCCAGTTCTCCTCCCCATATATATGCTGTGCTAACCCCTATTTAACCCTAAACCTAACCCCAATCCTACCCAAGCCTGATTATGGCCTAACCTGAACCCTAGCCCTAATCCTAACCAAGCCTGATTATGGCCTAAACCTAACCCTAACCCTAACCCTAACCCTAGCACCTTTGACCTAACCCTAAATTTGACTCCCAAACCCTAACCCTAACCCCCAATCCTATCCTAACCCTAATAGAGACCTTCTGTCCCCGAATATTGTCCCTTGAGGACCGACATCCCAATCCGGGATACACATGCCGCATGGCCTATGACCTCCCATATGGCAACTTCAACATGCTTGGCACTTTCCACATGGCCTATGACCCCACATATGGCAAATTAAACATGTGAGGTACGCTTGAATCCGGGATAGAAGTGTGGAAAAGAAGGAAGGAAAAGTGAGGGGAATTGGATGACGGGGAGGGATGAAAACATATGGGAATTGGGAATTTGGAATAGGGACCGGGAAAACTGGAAGGAAGACTGAAGGAATAGAAAGATGCCTTGTAAGACTCCCAAATCGGGAGCATAGAGAGATGGAATTAAGATGGGAATATCGGAGAAAGGAAAAAGGTGGGATACCTGTAGAAAGAAAAAAACACTAAATTAAATACATTTTTATTAAAATAAACACAAATAATACTTACCTTGGTATTAATAATTACAATTGGAATCTGAAAAGGGAAAAGAAAGGGTTAAAACACAATTTGAAATGGGAATATGGGCCAAAAACAACTAAATTCAAGGGACACGGAAAAAATTCAATTCGACACGAAATTTCGGAGGGAGGGTATAAATAGAGGGATACAATGCAAGCAGCTCAGTTTGGCAGAGGCAGCGAAGGAGCAACATCTCCTCCTCCTCAAACAGGTCCAGGTGGCTAGCCTGAAGAAGTCCCAAATGAGGACGAAACGTCGCGAGCGCCACCTAGGGACCAAAATGAATATAGGTTAACCGATAATTGGACATTCCAAAAGCCAAACCAAAAAAATGAAAAAAACAAAATAAAAAAAGAAAAAAACAAAAAGAACAAAAAAATATATATTTATACTTGATATAACAAAGGCGACTTGACTTAAACGCTATTTAGCAAGATGGGGAGGGGGACTGGCCATCCACAGTGATCGGACCGTGCATCACCCGGGATTCATTCCCGGGTTCCTATATCCCCCAACCTAACCCTAACATATATATACATATATATATATATATATATATACATGTATATATATATATATATGTATATATATATATATATATATATATATGGGATGAAAACCTGAAATGTTCGGGTTTGAGTTTCACTCACTTGAGCCTGATGAGAAGGTGAAGAGTCTGATCCACTGACCTGAGGTCAGGGTAACTGCAGCGCACACACACACACACACACACACACACACACACACACACACACACACAGTTACAGTGAGGTGGCTCGTACAGGTTAGTTATTGATCTTCTGACACGTCATTTTTATTATTCGTGATCTTTAATATTTATTTTGACTTTTATTGAACAACGAGAAGAGACCCGTACCAATGTCGCTGTGACACCTGTTGTACAATGACAATAACCCCCCCCCAACCCTAACCCCTAGCTGTGGTAGATGCTGCTAACCCTAACCCCCCCCCCCCCCCCCCCCCCAACCCTAACCCTATATCCGGACTCAGTGTGTTCCGGGTTCAATATGAACTGAATCAGTCTCTCTCTGGGAAGAGGGGCAGACTTCGAACACTGGCCTGCTTCATATACCTGTAAACATCATTCTAACCCCCCCAACCCTAAGGGTCTATAGGCTCTAACCCCCCAACCCTAAGGGTCTATAGGGTCTAACCCCCCCCCCAACCCTAAGGGTCTATAGGGTCTAACCCCCCCAACCCTAAGGGTCTATAGGGTCTAACCCCCCCCCAACCCTAAGGTTCTATAGGGTCTAACCCCCCCCAACCCTAAGGGTCTATAGGGTCTAACCCCCCAACCCTAAGGGTCTATAGGGTCTAACCCCCCAACCCTAAGGGTCTATAGGGTCTAACCCCCCCCAACCCTAAGGTTCTATAGGGTCTAACCCCCCCCAACCCTAAGGGTCTATAGGGTCTAACCCCCCAACCCTAAGGGTCTATAGGGTCTAACCCCCACCAACCCTAAGGGTCTATAGGGTCTAACCCCCCCAACCCTAAGGGTCTATAGGGTCTAACCCCCCCCAACCCTAAGGGTCTATAGGGTCTAACCCCCCAACCCTAAGGGTCTATAGGGTCTAACCCCCCCAACCCTAAGGGTCTATAGGGTCTAACCCCCCCAACCCTAAGGGTCTATAGGGTCTAACCCCCCCAACCCTAAGGGTCTATAGGGTCTAACCCCCCCAACCCTAAGGGTCTATAGGGTCTAACCCCCCAACCCTAAGGGTCTATAGGGTCTAACCCCCCAACCCTAAGGGTCTATAGGGTCTAACCCCCCCAACCCTAAGGGTCTATAGGGTCTAACCCCCCCCAACCCTAAGGGTCTATAGGGTCTAACCCCCCCAACCCTAAGGGTCTATAGGGTCTAACCCCCCCAACCCTAACCCCTGATTTCACTGCAACATTTTATGAAAAACGACAGTGAAAAAAGTTTATTGTAACAAATAAATCGTGTCATTAACTACTGAAGACCGCTGTGTCACAATCACAGAAACAGAAACAGAAAACTTTTCATTTTATCTTTTTACACAAAAATGTCTTAATTAATCAAATCTACGCATTTCATTAAAAGGTTTACGTTAATTATGTCTTGATTCCTGCATTCAGCCTCACACTCTCCTCCCATGGTTTCCCCTTATTCACCTGTCCACCAGGTGTCTTCAGACTTTCCTGCCTGGTTCCCACCTGCTCACCTGTTCACCTGTTCACCTGCTCACCTGTTCACCTGCCCACCTGCCCACCTGTTCACCTGCTCACCTGCCCACCTGTTCACCTGCTCACCTGCTCACCTGCTCACCTGCTCACCTGTTCACCTGTCCACCTGCCCACCTGTTCACCTGTTCACCTGCTCACCTGCTCACCTGCTCACCTGTTCACCTGTCCACCTGTCCACCTGCTCACCTGCCCACCTGTTCACCTGCTCACCTGTTCACCTGCTCACCTGCTCACCTGTTCACCTGTCCACCTGCTCACCTGCTCACCTGCTCACCTGCCCACCTGCCCACCTGCTCACCTGCTCACCTGTTCACCTGTTCACCTGCTCACCTGCTCACCTGCCCACCTGTTCACCTGCTCACCTGCTCACCTGCTCACCTGCTCACCTGCTCACCTGCCCACCTGCCCACCTGTTCACCTGCTCACCTGCTCACCTGCTCACCTGTTCACCTGTCCACCTGTCCACCTGCTCACCTGCCCACCTGTTCACCTGTTCACCTGCTCACCTGCTCACCTGTTCACCTGTCCACCTGCTCACCTGCTCACCTGTTCACCTGTTCACCTGCCCACCTGTTCACCTGCCCACCTGCTCACCTGCCCACCTGTTCACCTGTCCACCTGCTCACCTGTCCACCTGCTCACCTGTTCACCTGCTCACCTGCTCACCTGTTGTCACTCCCCAATTATCTCATCTGCTGCTCATTGTGTCATCAGCCACAGTATCTTATATATCAGACATCTACCTTTCATCCTGTCTACAACCAAAGAGCTAATAGAACAACAAAGTTTTCAAGTTCACAGCCAAACATTTAAAATGTATTAAACAGAATTAAATTAAAAACAATGTGAGAAGAAAGATTATTGAGTGTTTCTACTCACCGAAAGTTAAAATATGAAATTACCCGACTGCTCAACGATGTGAGCTCAGTCTGAACTAAAGTTTCTCTATATTTGATATTTTTAGTCTTTAAAAACAGTCAGATAACCTAAAGGGTGCTCTGACCCTAACCCTGGATCAGAGTCTATCTGGGTCCAGGATCAGAGTCTGTCTGGGTCCAGGATCAGAGTCTATCAGGGTCCAGGATCAGAGTCTATCTGGGTTCTGGATCAGAGTCTATCAGGTTCCAGGATCAGAGTCTATCAGGGTCCAGGATCAGAGTCTATCAGGGTCCAGGATCAGAGTCTATCAGGGTCCAGGATCAGAGTCTGTCAGGGTCCAGGATCAGAGTCTGTCTGGGTCCAGGATCAGAGTCTATCAGGGTCCAGGATCAGAGTCTATCAGGGTCCAGGATCAGAGTCTATCAGGGTCCAGGATCAGAGTCTATCTGGGTTCTGGATCAGAGTCTATCAGGTTCCAGGATCAGAGTCTATCAGGGTCCAGGATCAGAGTCTATCAGGGTCCAGGATCAGAGTCTATCAGGGTCCAGGATCAGAGTCTGTCAGGGTCCAGGATCAGAGTCTGTCTGGGTCCAGGATCAGAGTCTATCAGGGTCCAGGATCAGAGTCTATCAGGGTCCAGGATCAGAGTCTATCAGGGTCCAGGATCAGAGTCTATCAGGGTCCAGGATCAGAGTCTATCTGGGTCCAGGATCAGAGTCTATCAGGGTCCAGGATCAGAGTCTATCAGGGTCCAGGATCAGAGTCTATCAGGGTCCAGGATCAGAGTCTATCAGGGTCCAGGATCAGAGTCTATCTGGGTCCAGGATCAGAGTCTATCAGGGTCCAGGATCAGAGTCTGTCAGGGTCCAGGATCAGAGTCTATCTGGGTTCTGGATCAGAGTCTATCAGGTTCCAGGATCAGAGTCTATCAGGGTCCAGGATCAGAGTCTATCAGGGTCCAGGATCAGAGTCTGTCTGGGTCCAGGATCAGAGTCTATCAGGGTCCAGGATCAGAGTCTATCAGGGTCCAGGATCAGAGTCTATCTGGGTCCAGGATCAGAGTCTATCAGGGTCCAGGATCAGAGTCTATCAGGGTCCAGGATCAGAGTCTATCAGGGTCCAGGATCAGAGTCTATCAGGGTCCAGGATCAGAGTCTGTCTGGGTCCAGGATCAGAGTCTATCTGGGTCCAGGATCAGAGTCTATCTGGGTCCAGGATCAGAGTCTATCAGGGTCCAGGATCAGAGTCTGTCTGGGTCCAGGATCAGAGTCTGTCTGGGTCCAGGATCAGAGTCTATCAGGGTCCAGGATCAGAGTCTATCTGGGTCCAGGATCAGAGTCTATCTGGGTCCAGGATCAGAGTCTGTCTGGGTCCAGGATCAGAGTCTATCAGGGTCCAGGATCAGAGTCTGTCTGGGTCCAGGATCAGAGTCTATCAGGGTCCAGGATCAGAGTCTGTCTGGGTCCAGGATCAGAGTCTATCTGGGTCCAGGATCAGAGTCTATCAGGGTCCAGGATCAGAGTCTATCAGGGTCCAGGATCAGAGTCTATCTGGGTCCAGGATCAGAGTCTATCTGGGTCCAGGATCAGAGTCTATCTGGGTTCTGGATCAGAGTCTATCAGGGTCCAGGATCAGAGTCTATCAGGGTCCAGGATCAGAGTCTGTCTGGGTCCAGGATCAGAGTCTGTCTGGGTCCAGGATCAGAGTCTATCTGGGTCCAGGATCAGAGTCTATCAGGGTCCAGGATCAGAGTCTATCTGGGTCCAGGATCAGAGTCTATCTGGGTCCAGGATCAGAGTCTATCTGGGTTCTGGATCAGAGTCTATCTGGGTCCAGGATCAGAGTCTATCAGGGTCCAGGATCAGATCAGAGTCTATCTGGGTCCAGGATCAGAGTCTATCAGGGTCCAGGATCAGATCAGAGTCTATCTGGGTCCAGGATCAGAGTCTATCTGGGTCCAGGATCAGAGTCTGTCTGGGTCCAGGATCAGAGTCTATCTGGGTCCAGGATCAGAGTCTATCAGGGTCCAGGATCAGAGTCTATCTGGGTCCAGGATCAGAGTCTATCTGGGTCCAGGATCAGAGTCTATCTGGGTTCTGGATCAGAGTCTATCTGGGTCCAGGATCAGAGTCTATCTGGGTCCAGGATCAGAGTCTATCTGGGTCCAGGATCAGAGTCTGTCTGGGTCCAGGATCAGAGTCTATCTGGGTCCAGGATCAGAGTCTATCAGGGTCCAGGATCAGAGTCTGTCTGGGTCCAGGATCAGAGTCTGTCTGGGTCCAGGATCAGAGTCTATCTGGGTCCAGGATCAGAGTCTATCTGGGTCCAGGATCAGAGTCTATCTGGGTCCAGGATCAGAGTCTATCTGGGTCCAGGATCAGAGTCTGTCTGGGTCCAGGATCAGAGTCTATCTGGGTCCAGGATCAGAGTCTATCAGGGTCCAGGATCAGAGTCTGTCTGGGTCCAGGATCAGAGTCTGTCTGGGTCCAGGATCAGAGTCTATCTGGGTCCAGGATCAGAGTCTATCTGGGTCCAGGATCAGAGTCTATCTGGGTCCAGGATCAGAGTCTATCTGGGTCCAGGATCAGAGTCTATCAGGGTCCAGGATCAGAGTCTGTCTGGGTCCAGGATCAGAGTCTGTCTGGGTCCAGGATCAGAGTCTATCAGGGTCCAGGATCAGAGTCTATCTGGGTCCAGGATCAGAGTCTATCTGGGTCCAGGATCAGAGTCTGTCTGGGTCCAGGATCAGAGTCTATCAGGGTCCAGGATCAGAGTCTGTCTGGGTCCAGGATCAGAGTCTATCAGGGTCCAGGATCAGAGTCTGTCTGGGTCCAGGATCAGAGTCTATCTGGGTCCAGGATCAGAGTCTATCAGGGTCCAGGATCAGAGTCTATCAGGGTCCAGGATCAGAGTCTATCAGGGTCCAGGATCAGAGTCTATCTGGGTCCAGGATCAGAGTCTATCTGGGTTCTGGATCAGAGTCTATCTGGGTCCAGGATCAGAGTCTATCAGGGTCCAGGATCAGAGTCTGTCTGGGTCCAGGATCAGAGTCTGTCTGGGTCCAGGATCAGAGTCTATCTGGGTCCAGGATCAGAGTCTATCTGGGTCCAGGATCAGAGTCTATCTGGGTCCAGGATCAGAGTCTATCTGGGTTCTGGATCAGAGTCTATCTGGGTCCAGGATCAGAGTCTATCAGGGTCCAGGATCAGAGTCTGTCTGGGTCCAGGATCAGAGTCTGTCTGGGTCCAGGATCAGAGTCTATCTGGGTCCAGGATCAGAGTCTATCTGGGTCCAGGATCAGAGTCTATCTGGGTCCAGGATCAGAGTCTATCTGGGTCCAGGATCAGAGTCTATCAGGGTCCAGGATCAGAGTCTGTCTGGGTCCAGGATCAGAGTCTATCAGGGTCCAGGATCAGAGTCTATCTGGGTCCAGGATCAGAGTCTATCTGGGTCCAGGATCAGAGTCTGTCTGGGTCCAGGATCAGAGTCTATCAGGGTCCAGGATCAGAGTCTGTCTGGGTCCAGGATCAGAGTCTATCAGGGTCCAGGATCAGAGTCTGTCTGGGTCCAGGATCAGAGTCTATCTGGGTCCAGGATCAGAGTCTATCAGGGTCCAGGATCAGAGTCTATCAGGGTCCAGGATCAGAGTCTATCAGGGTCCAGGATCAGAGTCTATCTGGGTCCAGGATCAGAGTCTATCTGGGTTCTGGATCAGAGTCTATCTGGGTCCAGGATCAGAGTCTATCAGGGTCCAGGATCAGAGTCTGTCTGGGTCCAGGATCAGAGTCTGTCTGGGTCCAGGATCAGAGTCTATCTGGGTCCAGGATCAGAGTCTATCTGGGTCCAGGATCAGAGTCTATCTGGGTCCAGGATCAGAGTCTATCTGGGTCCAGGATCAGAGTCTATCTGGGTTCTGGATCAGAGTCTATCTGGGTCCAGGATCAGAGTCTATCAGGGTCCAGGATCAGATCAGAGTCTATCTGGGTCCAGGATCAGAGTCTATCAGGGTCCAGGATCAGATCAGAGTCTATCTGGGTCCAGGATCAGAGTCTATCAGGGTCCAGGATCAGAGTCTATCAGGGTCCAGGATCAGAGTCTATCTGGGTCCAGGATCAGAGTCTATCTGGGTTCTGGATCAGAGTCTATCTGGGTCCAGGATCAGAGTCTATCAGGGTCCAGGATCAGAGTCTGTCTGGGTCCAGGATCAGAGTCTGTCTGGGTCCAGGATCAGAGTCTATCAGGGTCCAGGATCAGAGTCTATCTGGGTCCAGGATCAGAGTCTATCTGGGTCCAGGATCAGAGTCTGTCTGGGTCCAGGATCAGAGTCTGTCTGGGTCCAGGATCAGAGTCTGTCTGGGTCCAGGATCAGAGTCTGTCTGGGTCCAGGATCAGAGTCTATCAGGGTCCAGGATCAGAGTCTATCTGGGTCCAGGATCAGAGTCTATCTGGGTCCAGGATCAGAGTCTATCTGGGTCCAGGATCAGAGTCTATCTGGGTTCTGGATCAGAGTCTATCTGGGTCCAGGATCAGAGTCTATCAGGGTCCAGGATCAGAGTCTGTCTGGGTCCAGGATCAGAGTCTGTCTGGGTCCAGGATCAGAGTCTATCAGGGTCCAGGATCAGAGTCTATCTGGGTCCAGGATCAGAGTCTATCTGGGTCCAGGATCAGAGTCTGTCTGGGTCCAGGATCAGAGTCTATCAGGGTCCAGGATCAGAGTCTATCAGGGTCCAGGATCAGAGTCTATCAGGGTCCAGGATCAGAGTCTATCAGGGTCCAGGATCAGAGTCTATCAGGGTCCAGGATCAGAGTCTATCTGGGTCCAGGATCAGAGTCTATCTGGGTCCAGGATCAGAGTCTATCTGGGTTCTGGATCAGAGTCTATCTGGGTCCAGGATCAGAGTCTATCTGGGTCCAGGATCAGAGTCTATCTGGGTCCAGGATCAGAGTCTATCAGGGTCCAGGATCAGAGTCTATCAGGGTCCAGGATCAGAGTCTATCAGGGTCCAGGATCAGAGTCTATCAGGGTCCAGGATCAGAGTCTATCAGGGTCCAGGATCAGAGTCTATCAGGGTCCAGGATCAGAGTCTATCTGGGTCCAGGATCAGAGTCTATCTGGGTCCAGGATCAGAGTCTATCTGGGTTCTGGATCAGAGTCTATCTGGGTCCAGGATCAGAGTCTATCAGGGTCCAGGATCAGAGTCTGTCTGGGTCCAGGATCAGAGTCTGTCTGGGTCCAGGATCAGAGTCTATCAGGGTCCAGGATCAGAGTCTATCTGGGTCCAGGATCAGAGTCTATCTGGGTCCAGGATCAGAGTCTGTCTGGGTCCAGGATCAGAGTCTATCAGGGTCCAGGATCAGAGTCTGTCTGGGTCCAGGATCAGAGTCTATCTGGGTCCAGGATCAGAGTCTATCTGGGTTCTGGATCAGAGTCTATCTGGGTCCAGGATCAGAGTCTATCAGGGTCCAGGATCAGAGTCTGTCTGGGTCCAGGATCAGAGTCTGTCTGGGTCCAGGATCAGAGTCTATCAGGGTCCAGGATCAGAGTCTGTCTGGGTCCAGGATCAGAGTCTATCTGGGTCCAGGATCAGAGTCTATCAGGGTCCAGGATCAGAGTCTATCAGGGTCCAGGATCAGAGTCTATCAGGGTCCAGGATCAGAGTCTATCAGGGTCCAGGATCAGAGTCTATCAGGGTCCAGGATCAGAGTCTATCAGGGTCCAGGATCAGAGTCTATCAGGGTCCAGGATCAGAGTCTATCAGGGTCCAGGATCAGAGTCTATCAGGGTCCAGGATCAGAGTCTATCTGGGTCCAGGATCAGAGTCTATCTGGGTCCAGGATCAGAGTCTGTCTGGGTCCAGGATCAGAGTCTATCAGGGTCCAGGATCAGAGTCTGTCTGGGTCCAGGATCAGAGTCTATCTGGGTCCAGGATCAGAGTCTATCAGGGTCCAGGATCAGAGTCTATCAGGGTCCAGGATCAGAGTCTATCAGGGTCCAGGATCAGAGTCTATCAGGGTCCAGGATCAGAGTCTATCAGGGTCCAGGATCAGAGTCTATCAGGGTCCAGGATCAGAGTCTATCAGGGTCCAGGATCAGAGTCTATCAGGGTCCAGGATCAGAGTCTATCTGGGTCCAGGATCAGAGTCTATCTGGGTCCAGGATCAGAGTCTGTCTGGGTCCAGGATCAGAGTCTATCAGGGTCCAGGATCAGAGTCTGTCTGGGTCCAGGATCAGAGTCTATCTGGGTCCAGGATCAGAGTCTATCAGGGTCCAGGATCAGAGTCTATCAGGGTCCAGGATCAGAGTCTATCAGGGTCCAGGATCAGAGTCTATCAGGGTCCAGGATCAGAGTCTATCAGGGTCCAGGATCAGAGTCTATCAGGGTCCAGGATCAGAGTCTATCAGGGTCCAGGATCAGAGTCTATCTGGGTCCAGGATCAGAGTCTATCTGGGTCCAGGATCAGAGTCTATCTGGGTCCAGGATCAGAGTCTATCAGGGTCCAGGATCAGAGTCTATCTGGGTCCAGGATCAGAGTCTATCTGGGTCCAGGATCAGAGTCTATCTGGGTTCTGGATCAGAGTCTATCTGGGTCCAGGATCAGAGTCTATCAGGGTCCAGGATCAGAGTCTGTCTGGGTCCAGGATCAGAGTCTGTCTGGGTCCAGGATCAGAGTCTATCAGGGTCCAGGATCAGAGTCTATCTGGGTCCAGGATCAGAGTCTGTCTGGGTCCAGGATCAGAGTCTGTCTGGGTCCAGGATCAGAGTCTATCAGGGTCCAGGATCAGAGTCTGTCTGGGTCCAGGATCAGAGTCTATCTGGGTCCAGGATCAGAGTCTATCAGGGTCCAGGATCAGAGTCTATCAGGGTCCAGGATCAGAGTCTATCAGGGTCCAGGATCAGAGTCTATCAGGGTCCAGGATCAGAGTCTATCAGGGTCCAGGATCAGAGTCTATCAGGGTCCAGGATCAGAGTCTATCTGGGTCCAGGATCAGAGTCTATCTGGGTCCAGGATCAGAGTCTATCTGGGTTCTGGATCAGAGTCTATCTGGGTCCAGGATCAGAGTCTATCAGGGTCCAGGATCAGAGTCTGTCTGGGTCCAGGATCAGAGTCTGTCTGGGTCCAGGATCAGAGTCTATCAGGGTCCAGGATCAGAGTCTATCTGGGTCCAGGATCAGAGTCTGTCTGGGTCCAGGATCAGAGTCTGTCTGGGTCCAGGATCAGAGTCTATCAGGGTCCAGGATCAGAGTCTGTCTGGGTCCAGGATCAGAGTCTATCTGGGTCCAGGATCAGAGTCTATCAGGGTCCAGGATCAGAGTCTATCAGGGTCCAGGATCAGAGTCTATCAGGGTCCAGGATCAGAGTCTATCAGGGTCCAGGATCAGAGTCTATCAGGGTCCAGGATCAGAGTCTATCAGGGTCCAGGATCAGAGTCTATCAGGGTCCAGGATCAGAGTCTATCAGGGTCCAGGATCAGAGTCTATCTGGGTCCAGGATCAGAGTCTATCTGGGTCCAGGATCAGAGTCTATCTGGGTTCTGGATCAGAGTCTATCTGGGTCCAGGATCAGAGTCTATCAGGGTCCAGGATCAGAGTCTGTCTGGGTCCAGGATCAGAGTCTGTCTGGGTCCAGGATCAGAGTCTATCAGGGTCCAGGATCAGAGTCTATCTGGGTCCAGGATCAGAGTCTGTCTGGGTCCAGGATCAGAGTCTGTCTGGGTCCAGGATCAGAGTCTATCAGGGTCCAGGATCAGAGTCTATCAGGGTCCAGGATCAGAGTCTGTCTGGGTCCAGGATCAGAGTCTATCTGGGTCCAGGATCAGAGTCTATCAGGGTCCAGGATCAGAGTCTATCAGGGTCCAGGATCAGAGTCTATCAGGGTCCAGGATCAGAGTCTATCAGGGTCCAGGATCAGATCAGAGTCTATCAGGGTCCAGGATCAGAGTCTATCAGGGTCCAGGATCAGAGTCTATCAGGGTCCAGGATCAGAGTCTATCAGGGTCCAGGATCAGAGTCTATCTGGGTCCAGGATCAGAGTCTATCTGGGTCCAGGATCAGAGTCTATCTGGGTTCTGGATCAGAGTCTATCTGGGTCCAGGATCAGAGTCTATCAGGGTCCAGGATCAGAGTCTGTCTGGGTCCAGGATCAGAGTCTGTCTGGGTCCAGGATCAGAGTCTATCAGGGTCCAGGATCAGAGTCTATCTGGGTCCAGGATCAGAGTCTGTCTGGGTCCAGGATCAGAGTCTGTCTGGGTCCAGGATCAGAGTCTATCAGGGTCCAGGATCAGAGTCTGTCTGGGTCCAGGATCAGAGTCTATCTGGGTCCAGGATCAGAGTCTATCAGGGTCCAGGATCAGAGTCTATCAGGGTCCAGGATCAGAGTCTATCAGGGTCCAGGATCAGAGTCTATCAGGGTCCAGGATCAGAGTCTATCAGGGTCCAGGATCAGAGTCTATCAGGGTCCAGGATCAGAGTCTATCAGGGTCCAGGATCAGAGTCTATCAGGGTCCAGGATCAGAGTCTATCTGGGTCCAGGATCAGAGTCTATCTGGGTCCAGGATCAGAGTCTATCTGGGTTCTGGATCAGAGTCTATCTGGGTCCAGGATCAGAGTCTATCAGGGTCCAGGATCAGAGTCTGTCTGGGTCCAGGATCAGAGTCTGTCTGGGTCCAGGATCAGAGTCTATCAGGGTCCAGGATCAGAGTCTATCTGGGTCCAGGATCAGAGTCTGTCTGGGTCCAGGATCAGAGTCTGTCTGGGTCCAGGATCAGAGTCTATCAGGGTCCAGGATCAGAGTCTATCAGGGTCCAGGATCAGAGTCTGTCTGGGTCCAGGATCAGAGTCTATCTGGGTCCAGGATCAGAGTCTATCAGGGTCCAGGATCAGAGTCTATCAGGGTCCAGGATCAGAGTCTATCAGGGTCCAGGATCAGAGTCTATCAGGGTCCAGGATCAGATCAGAGTCTATCAGGGTCCAGGATCAGAGTCTATCAGGGTCCAGGATCAGAGTCTATCAGGGTCCAGGATCAGAGTCTATCAGGGTCCAGGATCAGAGTCTATCAGGGTCCAGGATCAGAGTCTATCAGGGTCCAGGATCAGAGTCTATCTGGGTCCAGGATCAGAGTCTATCTGGGTCCAGGATCAGAGTCTATCTGGGTCCAGGATCAGAGTCTATCTGGGTCCAGGATCAGAGTCTATCTGGGTTCTGGATCAGAGTCTATCTGGGTCCAGGATCAGAGTCTATCAGGGTCCAGGATCAGAGTCTGTCTGGGTCCAGGATCAGAGTCTGTCTGGGTCCAGGATCAGAGTCTATCAGGGTCCAGGATCAGAGTCTATCTGGGTCCAGGATCAGAGTCTGTCTGGGTCCAGGATCAGAGTCTGTCTGGGTCCAGGATCAGAGTCTATCAGGGTCCAGGATCAGAGTCTATCAGGGTCCAGGATCAGAGTCTGTCTGGGTCCAGGATCAGAGTCTATCTGGGTCCAGGATCAGAGTCTATCAGGGTCCAGGATCAGAGTCTATCAGGGTCCAGGATCAGAGTCTATCAGGGTCCAGGATCAGAGTCTATCAGGGTCCAGGATCAGATCAGAGTCTATCAGGGTCCAGGATCAGAGTCTATCAGGGTCCAGGATCAGAGTCTATCAGGGTCCAGGATCAGAGTCTATCAGGGTCCAGGATCAGAGTCTATCTGGGTCCAGGATCAGAGTCTATCTGGGTCCAGGATCAGAGTCTATCTGGGTTCTGGATCAGAGTCTATCTGGGTCCAGGATCAGAGTCTATCAGGGTCCAGGATCAGAGTCTGTCTGGGTCCAGGATCAGAGTCTGTCTGGGTCCAGGATCAGAGTCTATCAGGGTCCAGGATCAGAGTCTATCTGGGTCCAGGATCAGAGTCTGTCTGGGTCCAGGATCAGAGTCTGTCTGGGTCCAGGATCAGAGTCTATCAGGGTCCAGGATCAGAGTCTGTCTGGGTCCAGGATCAGAGTCTATCTGGGTCCAGGATCAGAGTCTATCAGGGTCCAGGATCAGAGTCTATCAGGGTCCAGGATCAGAGTCTATCAGGGTCCAGGATCAGAGTCTATCAGGGTCCAGGATCAGAGTCTATCAGGGTCCAGGATCAGAGTCTATCAGGGTCCAGGATCAGAGTCTATCAGGGTCCAGGATCAGAGTCTATCAGGGTCCAGGATCAGAGTCTATCTGGGTCCAGGATCAGAGTCTATCTGGGTCCAGGATCAGAGTCTATCTGGGTTCTGGATCAGAGTCTATCTGGGTCCAGGATCAGAGTCTATCAGGGTCCAGGATCAGAGTCTGTCTGGGTCCAGGATCAGAGTCTGTCTGGGTCCAGGATCAGAGTCTATCAGGGTCCAGGATCAGAGTCTATCTGGGTCCAGGATCAGAGTCTGTCTGGGTCCAGGATCAGAGTCTGTCTGGGTCCAGGATCAGAGTCTATCAGGGTCCAGGATCAGAGTCTATCAGGGTCCAGGATCAGAGTCTGTCTGGGTCCAGGATCAGAGTCTATCTGGGTCCAGGATCAGAGTCTATCAGGGTCCAGGATCAGAGTCTATCAGGGTCCAGGATCAGAGTCTATCAGGGTCCAGGATCAGAGTCTATCAGGGTCCAGGATCAGATCAGAGTCTATCAGGGTCCAGGATCAGAGTCTATCAGGGTCCAGGATCAGAGTCTATCAGGGTCCAGGATCAGAGTCTATCAGGGTCCAGGATCAGAGTCTATCAGGGTCCAGGATCAGAGTCTATCAGGGTCCAGGATCAGAGTCTATCTGGGTCCAGGATCAGAGTCTATCTGGGTCCAGGATCAGAGTCTATCTGGGTCCAGGATCAGAGTCTATCAGGGTCCAGGATCAGAGTCTATCAGGGTCCAGGATCAGAGTCTATCAGGGTCCAGGATCAGAGTCTGTCTGGGTCCAGGATCAGAGTCTATCTGGGTCCAGGATCAGAGTCTATCTGGGTCCAGGATCAGAGTCTATCAGGGTCCAGGATCAGAGTCTATCAGGGTCCAGGATCAGAGTCTATCAGGGTCCAGGATCAGAGTCTATCAGGGTCCAGGATCAGAGTCTATCAGGGTCCAGGATCAGAGTCTATCAGGGTCCAGGATCAGAGTCTATCTGGGTCCAGGATCAGAGTCTATCAGGGTCCAGGATCAGAGTCTATCAGGGTCCAGGATCAGAGTCTATCAGGGTCCAGGATCAGAGTCTATCTGGGTCCAGGATCAGAGTCTATCAGGGTCCAGGATCAGAGTCTATCAGGGTCCAGGATCAGAGTCTATCAGGGTCCAGGATCAGAGTCTATCAGGGTCCAGGATCAGAGTCTATCAGGGTCCAGGATCAGAGTCTATCTGGGTCCAGGATCAGAGTCTATCAGGGTCCAGGATCAGAGTCTATCAGGGTCCAGGATCAGAGTCTATCAGGGTCCAGGATCAGAGTCTATCAGGGTCCAGGATCAGAGTCTATCAGGGTCCAGGATCAGAGTAATAAACTCTTATTTATAACTAACCTGAAACACTTTTAAACATCAATATCTAATAAAACTATTTCACAGAATCCATTTTTATAATAGAAAGAATTTTATTTATAATGAAACATTTAAACATATAAAACAGAAAACACATCAAATGCACAAAGAAACAATCTGCTCACAATTCATAAACATTTCTTGTTTCACACAAATTTCCTGCAGTCACGGCGTTAGCTATTTGGGCTAACAGTACGTTAGCTATTTGGGCTAACGGTACGTTAGCTATTTGGGCTAACGGTACGTTAGCTATTTGGGCTAACGGTACGTTAGCTATTTGGGCTAACGTTACGTTAGCTATTTGGGCTAACGTTACGTTAGCTATTTGGGCTAACGGTACATTTATCAGTTCTCGGTTGGAGGCCACCTTAAGAGAAAAGGGACCCGAACCCTCCACCACCAATCTTTCATTTGCACTGTTTATGCTCTATTTTACTCTAGTTTTTATTTTATGTTTCTCTTTCTATTTTTCTGTACTTTGTTTTTATTTGTATTATTTTGGGTTTTCTTGTTTTGAATGTTTCTGTTAAATGTTTATATTTTATGTAAAGCACAGGGAGTTGGGTATAAATAAAGCTGCCTTGCATATTAATAAGTTCATAAGATTTAGTATCTAGTTGTAATGATGTAATGAAACATTTCCTGTACGTAATGTTTGGAGCTGATTGAACCACAAGCTAACATTAGCTACTTTAGCTAAATTGTGCTAACAGTAATGTTAAACTTGGTTCCCTTATCAAAGCTGCTATAAGTCCTTAATTCTTATTAACAGAGAATTTCTTATGGGTCTGAATTTAAAGACTGAGACCAGAATAATAATGCTAATTCAGTTAGTGCTGAAGCTACAGGATGATGCTAATCTTTAGTTAGCTGGTTAACAGTAACTACTGTGCTGCACTAATAACTTTATACAGAGAGCTTTTATTGTGAAGGGTTAGCTTGTTTTTTAAGGAAGTTGTGCTATCGATCATATGAAAGTCAAAGTTGTCTTCAGCTTTTAACTAAACTTTGAAACACTGAGCTAACATGCTTACTGTGCTGTAGGTTAGCAGAAATCAGACTTTCCTCTCGTTTCCAGTCTGGATCTGTTTGTTCTGGACAGTGTCTTTAAATATCAGGACACAAGCTCTCTTTGTTTCTCTTTAGCTGAACCAGTAAATATTGAATTGAAGATGTCCATCATTAAAACCGCATTACTACACCCTCAGCTCAGGTCCAGCATCCTCTGCACAGCTCAGAGCGGGAACACTCTCCATACATTTGTTCACCTTGCCTCCATCCTCTGGACTGCTGAGACCATCAAGTTTAGAGTTTTTCTGCCTCTCGCGCCACACGTGGAGCCCGGCGAGCATCAGGATCAAAATGCAGGCTGCCAGCAGGAGAGAAACAACAACCAGCTCACTGTAGTAGCTCTTTGTTGGAGCGTTGAGCTGCTCCTTCCAGGACTGAGCATCTCTTGTGGAGTCCAAACCACCACCATGAGACGTGTTTTTAATTGTAGGCTCTTCATTGTTAGTTTTGGCCTTGTCTTTGGTAACAGTGGATTCAGCACCTTTGTTCTGTGTCAGGTTGTCCTCTGGGTCTCCTACAGGTGTCATCACGGGGACCATCGGTACCTCGGTCATTATGCTCTCATCGTCAGACTCTTCTTTGATGTCAGGCATATGGTCGACCTCCGGAGGGGGGCTTCTGGGATGTGGAGAACCAATCTGTTGGACATAATAGCTTTTGACCACTTGCTTGTGCCCGCCTTCCTCTGCTTCACAGCGGTAGGTCCCATAGCTGGCCGTGCTGGCATGGAAGATCAGACTGCCCTCAGCCGATTGGATGAAGAGTTTCTTCGGCAGGACTTTGAATCGAGGTGAAGTCCAGATGAGGGTGGCCAGGTTGGAAGGTTTCAGACAATCGAGCGTCACCACTTCGTTCAAATTAACGTTGATTTCTGCAGGACACAAATCTGTAAGATCAATACTAGCGAAAGATAATGATGTGAGTTAGACTCACTGTTTTACGTGTTTACTTTAGGAACATAAATGAGACTTAAAGGTGAAATCTATAAAATATTAGAGATGTTTAATATCAGGATTCTAAAATGGCTCTGAAACATTTTTGATCTGATCTCTAACATCCTGTAAACTCTTTAATCTGTAATGTATTATCTTTAGATGTTACCTGTGTTCGCGCTGGCCTCTGTCTGTCCATCACATTCCTCTTCCACGTTGCCGTTGTCCAGGATTTGAATCCTGAGGAGCAAAACAACCAGCTGTCAGTCAACAACAACACTCAACCATTCATGTTCCTGTTTGAATCAATCACTGAAAGTCTGAATCTTTCCTTACAAAAAGGAAGCGATTGTTATTCACGTTGGTGGAAATGACTCCTCATTACGCCAGTCGATGGTCACTAAAATTAACGCTGAGTAATTGTGTAAGAATGTCGCGGAAGCACGGCATCAAGGTGGATGCCGGGTCTCAGCACACCGTGGAGGAGGTAGCTTTGGCTGTGGGAGAGGTGGTTGGATTTGACAGCATCAAATCGGCATCTCGAATGAACAAAGCCGTAGTTATGTTCCTAGATGAAGTGAGGAAGGTGGAGCAGGTGGTCGAGAGTGGGATTGTTATCAGAGAAACTTTTACTCCGGTGTTTCCTCTTGTGAGTCCTGCAAAGAAAATAATGATCTCCAACGCTCCACTTTTTATTAGAAATGATGATCTGTGTAAAGCACTGTCCAGATACGGACAACTGGTGTCGCCCATTCAAATGGTTCTGTTGGGATGTAAATCACCGAAGCTAAAACATGTTGTATGTCACAGAAGACACGTTTACATGCTGCCAAAAGATAATGATTCTCACCTCAATCTGACACTAACCTTTAATGTTGAGGGGTTTAACTATGTGGTTTTTGTCACGTCAGAGAACATGAAATGTTTTGGGTGTGGGGATGAGGGGCACCTGGTTCGGGCTTGTCCCAAACCCAGGCAGGAAGCCGGTGGCTCGGGACTGGGTCTACTGGGTTAGGGTTCGGGTTCGGGCTCGGATCAGCCGGCGGGGTGGTAGGAGGCGGATAAAGCCGCGGAGGAGCATACAGGTGAGTCATGCTCACCTGTTGCATCGCAGGATGCAGAGAAAACAGCGACAGCTGGTTTAGAAACAAAGGAGGGTCAGACTGAAAAAGAAATGATTAACAATTCAGTGGTGAAGGGGAAGAAGGTGTGCAGTGATGGTGACAGTGTTATAAAGGATGTGTTGATGGAGGACATCTGTGATGACACAAGTCTCACAGTTAAAACTGGTAAACGTAAAAAAAGGGCTGATAAAAAGACGCAGAGTGAGGTTAAAACCAGGAGGATGGTACAAACTGTCTCTGATGAGGAGGAGGAGGAAGAGCTGACTGCTTCTCAGGCAGAGCAAATTACATCATACTCATAAAAAAATAAAACAGTTCCTAGTACAAACTAAAGGTCAGAGATGTTTGCAGTTGCAACATTTCTTCCCTGATCTCACTGGTTTTATTAGGTCTGTGACTCGACTCAGAAGACAAGACGCTTTCGACATACTGGAGGTGTACAGACTAAAGAAACTGGTGACTACAGCTGATGATGATGATGATGATGTTTAAATACATCATCTTAGTGATTATTGTCTGTCTCTCTGTTAGAGCTGCAGATTTTATTTACACCATGGCAGACATTAATATTGGGTCCAATAACATTAATGGAGCTTCTGTTTGTAAACTGTGTGAGTTAAAGAACCTGGATGTTGTGTTTCTCCAGGAAACTCATAGTGACTCTGTCAATGAGGGGGATTGGAGGAGGGAGTGGCCAGGGGAAGTCTTCCTCAGCCACAAACGGTCCAACAGTGCTGGGGTGGGAATCCTCTTCTCCAGAGTTTTTTTTTTTTTTTAAGTTGTCGTATCGTCCCAGTTGGGGTGTCTGATCACTCTCTGGTTCAGTGCTGCTTTTACATTCAGGATGTGAAGACTGACAGTGCTTATTGGCATTTTAATACTGCTCTTTTATCGGATCATTCTTTTAGACAAGCTTTTAGTTTTTTATGGATTTTACACAGAGAAAAGAAATCCTCATTTTCCTCAGTGCAGCGGTGGTGGGATGTTGGGAAAACCCTGACTCAGCAATTTTATCGACAGTATACTCGCAATGTCACCAAGTACATTACCAGATCCCTTCAGGACCTGGAGACTGAGGTACAGATGTTATTAGGCTGTACAGGAGATCAAGGGTGTGTTGAAGCCCTTAAAAGTAAAAAGGCTGCTTTAGCCAACCTGTTGGGCGTCACTGCACAGGGAGCTCTGGTCCGCTCCCGCTTCATGAACGCCTCACTGATGGACGCCCCCTCACAGTTGGAGCGCAGGAACGGTCAGAGGAAGACCATGCACTGTCTGCGCTCCGATGATGGTTCCTCATTCACTGCAGCTCAGGATATACGACGGTACGCCACCCACTTTTATCAAGAACTGTTTAAAACGGAGCTGGTGGAGGACCCGGAGCTGGATACATCCTTCATGTCCGATCTTCCACAGGTGGAGGCATCCTCCAACTCCCAGCTAGACGCTGAGTTCACCCTGGAAGAACTTCATGTGGCCCTAATGAGCCTGGCCAATGGGAAGGCTCCGGGGATTGACGGTCTGCCTGTGGACTTTTATAAAGTTTTTTGGCAGGTACTGGGTCAGGACATGTTGGAGGTGTTCCAGCAAAGCTTTGAAAGTTGGTGCCTACCTTTGAGCTGCAGGAGAGCAATTATAACACTGCTCCCTAAAAAGGGGATTTACAACAACTGAGGAACTGGAGGCCGGTCTCTCTGCTGTGTGGGGATTATAAAATCATGTCCAAGGCGCTGGCGTTGAGGCTCAGGGAGGTGATGGATGATGTCATTCATGTGGACCAGACTTACTGTGTGCCCGGCAGGCTGATAAGTGACAACGTCACTTTAATTCGGCATGTTTTGGAAGTCTCCAGCTCATTGGCTATGGATACTGGTCTTATTTCCATAGACCAGGAGAAGGCTTTTGACCGGGTCGAACACAAATACTTGTGGCGGACGCTCCGTGCGTTCGGGTTCAGCCCAGGTTTTATAGCTAGGATCCAGGTTTTGTACCGTCAGGTTGCGAGTATATTGAAAATAAACGGTGGTCTCGCTGCACCTTTCACAGTCCAGAGGGGAGTGCGGCAGGGGTGCTCGCTGTCAGGAATGTTGTATTGTCTGGCCATTGAACTGCTGCACAAACTTAGAAAGGAGCTAACCGGAGTGGTTTTCCCTGGTTGTCCGGCAGCCATAAAGCTGTCGGCTTATGCCGACGATGTGGTGGTGGTTTTTAATTCACAGAGGGATATTGATGTTTTAGAGGAGAATGTGGGTTTTTTTAAAAGACTGTCTTCAGCCAAAGTAAATTGGAAAAAAAGTGAAGCTGTAACAGTGAAGAAAGATTCTCTGAGTGAGCTGGTTTTACCGGGAGGGTTGGGTTGGAAGACGGGTGGGTTAAAGTATCTGGGAGTGTTTTTAAAGAAGAACTGGGACGGAGCGATGGAGTCCGTACAGGGCAAACTGAAGAGTCTTGCCGAGCATGTCATTCAGAGGAAGGACACTAACTATTAACAACCTGGTGTCGTCCTCTTTATGGCACCGGCTGGCCTGTGTTGACCCCCCCTCAAATCTGCTGTGGGAGATCCAGGCAGTTCTGGTGGGCTTCTTCTGGGACAGATTGCACTGGATCCCACAGGCTCTGCTGTTCCTTCCTAGGGAGGAGGGAGCACAGGGACTGGTGCACCTGGCCAGCAGGGGCGCTGCTTTCAGGCTCCAGTTCGTTCAGAGGCTGCTGTACGGACCGAAGGACCTGGTGTGGAGGCCTCTGGCTCAGCTGGTCCTGCAGCGTGTTGGTGGTCGGGAACTACAGCAGACTGTGAGGTTTCACACCCTGCCTGAAGGCTGCTGAAGCGGAGGGATCAGCACGACTCTCTGTTCTGGCTGCTGCAGGACGCCTGAGCGCCCCCTGCTGGGCGGGAGCAGCAGTAACAGAGGCTTTCAGCAGAGCGGGGATTTTAACTCTCGGAGATGTCCTCACCTTCACTGGACCTGATCTAACAGACGCAGCAGGTCTGGCGGCCGGTCTGGGGGGAAGGTCAGAGAGGATCGTGAGCATGCTGCTGGACCACTGGAGGAGCTGTCTGACGGGACATGAGCGCCTCCTGCTGGACAGATTGTTCAGGAAGGCAGGAGAGGTCTTCTCTCTCCACACCTTCATCTCGGGCTTCAGATATAAAAAAGCTGCTAAACACAAATGTCAGCTTTTGAATTTTATTTTGGGCCAATCAAAGATGGCTGTGTGTGTGAGCAGGAGGAGGAAGGTAGAGGACAGTGTGGACACTGATGTGGTTTTATTGTTCAGCAGGATGATCAAAGCCAGAGTCATGATTGATTTTAAATATTATAAAGAGATGCAGGACTTGGATCAGTTCATGCTGGGAGTGTGTGTAGTGTGAGGTGTGTGAGTGTTTGGAGCGTTTAATTTAGTTAATTTATTAATTTTTATCCTTGTTTTTAACATCTTACCAATCATGGATGTTTTTTAAACTTGGTGTTTTAAATGTGAATGGTGCAAGAGATGCAAGGAAACGTGCTTTTATCTTTGAAACAGCCTTACAGAAAAAATAGATGTTCTTTTTTTATAAGAAACCCACAGTGATTTTAAAAATGACGTTGAGTGGAAGAGGGAATGGGGAGGAGAGGTGGTTTTAAGCAACCTTACAAATGTTAGTGGAGGAGTGGGTTTCCTCTTCTCAAAGTCTTTTAAACCCAACTCCCTGGAGGTCCAACATGTTATTGATGGCAGGTTGCTTTTGATCAGAGCTCAGTTCGACCATTTTAAAGCTGTTTTTATCAACATTTATGCCCCAACAGCCGGTGCAGAGAGGAAGCAGTTTTTAGTGAAAGTTAATGATGTTTTAAATGGGTGTGCTGCGGAGGAGTCTTTATTCTTGGGTGGGGATTTTAACTGCACGGAAGATGCAGTAGTAGACCGCAATCATGCAGAG
>NW_026910683.1:85000-95000 GCF_963691925.1 Scomber scombrus | reverse complement strand
CAGGTTATATAAACAGGATGTTTAACATGTAGCAGCTCAGTGTTCAGGTTATATAAACAGGATGTTTAACATGTAACAGCTCAGTGTTCAGGTTATATAAACAGGATGTTTAACAGCAGCTCAGTGTTCAGGTTATATAAACAGGATGTTTAACATGTAGCAGCTCAGTGTTCAGGTTATATAAACAGGATGTTTAACATCAGCTCAGTGTTCAGGTTATATAAACAGGATGTTTAACATCAGCTCAGTGTTCAGGTTATATAAACAGGATGTTTAACATCAGCTCAGTGTTCAGGTTATATAAACAGGATGTTTAACATGTAGCAGCTCAGTGTTCAGGTTATATAAACAGGATGTTTAACATCAGCTCAGTGTTCAGGTTATATAAACAGGATGTTTAACATGTAGCAGCTCAGTGTTCAGGTTATATAAACAGGATGTTTAACATGTAACAGCTCAGTGTTCAGGTTATATAAACAGGATGTTTAACATCAGCTCAGTGTTCAGGTTATATAAACAGGATGTTTAACATCAGCTCAGTGTTCAGGTTATATAAACAGGATGTTTAACATCAGCTCAGTGTTCAGGTTATATAAACAGGATGTTTAACATGTAGCAGCTCAGTGTTCAGGTTATATAAACAGGATGTTTAACATGTAGCAGCTCAGTGTTCAGGTTATATAAACAGGATGTTTAACATCAGCTCAGTGTTCAGGTTATATAAACAGGATGTTTAACAACAGCTCAGTGTTCAGGTTATATAAACAGGATGTTTAACATCAGCTCAGTGTTCAGGTTATATAAACAGGATGTTTAACATGTAGCAGCTCAGTGTTCAGGTTATATAAACAGGATGTTTAACATGTAGCAGCTCAGTGTTCAGGTTATATAAACAGGATGTTTAACATGTAACAGCTCAGTGTTCAGGTTATATAAACAGGATGTTTAACATGTAGCAGCTCAGTGTTCAGGTTATATAAACAGGATGTTTAACATCAGCTCAGTGTTCAGGTTATATAAACAGGATGTTTAACATCAGCTCAACTAAAAGTTTTATATCCAAAAATACATTTTTACTACTGAAAATGTATTTTTGAGGCGAGCAGGTGGTCGAGTGGTTAGAGCCGCATACGTACTGCATGCCCCCCGTACTGCATGTCCCCCCATACTGCATGCCCCCCATACTGCATGTCCCCCCATACTGCATGCCCCCCATACTGCATGTCCCCCCATACTGCATGCCCCCCATACTGCATGCCCCCGTACTGCATGCCCCCATACTGCATGCCCCCCGTACTGCATGCCCCCCATACTGCATGCCCCCCATACTGCATGCCCCCCCGTACTGCATGTCCCCCCCATACTGCATGCCCCCGTACTGCATGCCCCCATACTGCATGCCCCCCGTACTGCATGTCCCCCCATACTGCATGCCCCCCATACTGCATGTCCCCCCATACTGCATGCCCCCCATACTGCATGTCCCCCCATACTGCATGCCCCCCATACTGCATGCCCCCGTACTGCATGCCCCCATACTGCATGCCCCCCGTACTGCATGCCCCCCATACTGCATGCCCCCCATACTGCATGCCCCCCATACTGCATGCCCCCCGTACTGCATGTCCCCCCCATACTGCATGCCCCCGTACTGCATGCCCCCGTACTGCATGCCCCCGTACTGCATGTCCCCCGTACTGCATGCCCCCATACTGCATGTCCCCCCATACTGCATGCCCCCCATACTGCATGCCCCCCGTACTGCATGCCCCCCATACTGCATGCCCCCCATACTGCATGCCCCCCGTACTGCATGCCCCCCCGTACTGCATGCCCCCCATACTGCATGCCCCCCATACTGCATGCCCCCCGTACTGCATGTCCCCCCCATACTGCATGCCCCCGTACTGCATGCCCCCGTACTGCATGTCCCCCGTACTGCATGTCCCCCGTACTGCATGCCCCCCCGTACTGCATGTCCCCCCCATACTGCATGCCCTCGTACTGCATGCCCCCCCGTACTGCATGTCCCCCGTACTGCATGTCCCCCCATTCTGCATGCCCCCCGTACTGCATGCCCCCCATACTGCATGCCCCCCATACTGCATGCCCCCCGTACTGCATGTCCCCCCCATACTGCATGCCCCCATACTGCATGCCCCCGTACTGCATGTCCCCCGTACTGCATGTCCCCCGTACTGCATGCCCCCCCCGTACTGCATGTCCCCCCCATACTGCATGCCCCCGTACTGCATGCCCCCCGTACTGCATGCCCCCGTACTGCATGCCCCCGTACTGCATGTCCCCCGTACTGCATGTCCCCCCCATTCTGCATGCCCCCCCATTCTGCATGCCCCCGTACTGCATGCCCCCCCATACTGCATGCCCCCCGTACTGCATGCCCCCCCGTACTGCATGCCCCCCATACTGCATGTCCCCCCCATACTGCATGTCCCCCCATACTGCATGCCCCCCATACTGCATGCCCCCCGTACTGCATGCCCCCCATACTGCATGCCCCCCCCATACTGCATGCCCCCCGTACTGCATGCCCCCCATACTGCATGCCCCCCGTACTGCATGTCCCCCCCCATACTGCATGCCCCCCGTACTGCATGTCCCCCCCATACTGCATGCCCCCGTACTGCATGCCCCCCGTACTGCATGTCCCCCATACTGCATGTCTCCCCCCATACTGCATGCCCCCCCCATACTGCATGTCCCCCCCATACTGCATGCCCCCCATACTGCATGTCCCCCCCCATACTGCATGCCCCCCCATACTGCATGCCCCCCATACTGCATGTCCCCCCCATACTGCATGCCCCCCCATACTGCATGCCCCCCATACTGCATGTCCCCCCCATACTGCATGCCCCCCGTACTGCATGCCCCCCATACTGCATGTCCCAATACTGCATGTCCCCCCCCATACTGCATGTCTCCCCCCATACTGCATGTCTCCCCCCATACTGCATGTCCCCCCCATACTGCATGCCCCCCGTACTGCATGCCCCCCATACTGCATGCCCCCCATACTGCATGTCCCAATACTGCATGTCCCCCCCCATACTGCATGTCTCCCCCCATACTGCATGTCTCCCCCCATACTGCATGTCCCCCCCATACTGCATGCCCCCGTACTGCATGCCCCCCATATTGCATGTCCCAATACTGCATGTCCCCCCCCATACTGCATGTCTCCCCCCATACTGCATGTCCCCCCCATACTGCATGTCTCCCCCCATCCTGCATGTCCCCCCCATATTGCATGCCCCAATACTGCATGCCCCCCGTACTGCATGCCCCCCATACTGCATGTCCCAATACTGCATGTCCCCCCCCATACTGCATGTCTCCCCCCATACTGCATGTCCCCCCCATACTGCATGTCCCCCCCATACTGCATGCCCCCCGTACTGCATGCCCCCCATACTGCATGTCCCAATACTGCATGTCCCCCCCCATACTGCATGTCTCCCCCCATACTGCATGTCCCCCCCCATACTGCATGTCTCCCCCCATACTGCATGTCCCCCCCATACTGCATGCCCCCCGTACTGCATGCCCCAATACTGCATGTCCCCCCCATATTGCATGCCCCCCCATACTGCATGCCCCCCCCATACTGCATGTCCAGAACAGCGTTGGTTAGTTATCTTCCTCTGCTCCAATAAATAAAACACTTTATCAATAAAGTTTAATTGAGTGTTTGACTTGATATCTGATGTGTGTATATGACATGTCCCCCCCCCCCCCGTACTGCTGCATGTCTGTATATAAGCTGCTTGTTATCTGACCCCTGACCCCTGACCCTTTACCTTGCAGACTTGAGCCACTCGAGCGATTCGCAGCTCATCGATGAAGCTGAACTCTTTCCCAACTTCACTAAAGAAGAAGTAGAGTTTCCCGTCTTCAGGGTCCAACGACGAGCTGACGAAGGTCGGCTCTGAAAAACAGGAAGTGATGTCAGAACAGGAAACTCAAGAGGTCTGAATGCTGAGAAAAGAGATGTGAGAGTAGACGGCCTTAGTAACCCTAACCCTCTATTCATAGGAGAGAGTTTAATATGTTAATAATGATGATAAACTTTATTTATAGAGCTCAAACTGCTTTACAGAGAAAAATAAAAACAATAAACTATTAAAATAATTAATTTAGTAAAAAGTTAAAATGACACTAATTAAATAATGTTGTTCTCTGATCGCTTTATATGGATTAAAGAGGTCCAGATTAAATACTCTGAACCAGTTTAAAGCAGAGAGCCAGTTCTGTTCAGCCATGGTGTTAGTGCTCTAATGTCTCTGTTAGTGCTCTAATGTGTCTGTTAGTGCTCTAATGTGTCTGTTAGTGCTCTAATGTGTCTGTTAGAGCTCTAATGTCTCTGTTAGTGCTCTAATGTGTCTGTTAGAGCTCTAATGTCTCTGTTAGTACTTTAATGTCTCCGTTAGTGCTTTAATGTCTCTGTTAGAGCTCTAATGTCTCTGTTAGAGCTCTAATGTATCTGTTAGTGCTCTAATGTCTCTGTTAGAGCTTTAATGTCTCCGTTAGAGCTCTAATGTCTCTGTTAGAGCTCTAATGTCTCTGTTAGTGCTTTAATGTCTCTGTTAGAGCTTTAATGTCTCCGTTAGAGCTCTAATGTCTCTGTTAGAGCTCTAATGTCTCTGTTAGTGCTTTAATGTCTCCGTTAGTGCTTTAATGTCTCCGTTAGTGCTTTAATGTCTCTGTTAGAGCTCTAATGTCTCTGTTAGAGCTTTAATGTCTCCGTTAGTGCCTTAATGTCTCCGTTAGAGCTTTATTGTCTCCGTTAGTACTTTAATGTCTCCGTTAGTGCTTTAATGTCTCCGTTAGAGCTTTAATGTCTCTGTTAGTGCTTTAATGTCTCCGTTAGAGCTTTAATGTCTCTGTTAGAGCTCTAATGTCTCTGTTAGTGCTCTAATGTCTCTGTTAGAGCTTTAATGTCTCTGTTAGAGCTTTAATGTCTCCGTTAGTGCTTTAATGTCTCCGTTAGTGCTTTAATGTCTACGTTAGAGCTTTAATGTCTCCGTTAGTACTTTAATGTCTCCGTTAGAGCTCTAATGTCTCCGTTAGTGCTTTAATGTCTCCGTTAGAGCTTTAATGTCTCCGTTAGTGCTTTAATGTCTCCGTTAGAGCTTTAATGTCTCCGTTAGTACTTTAATGTCTCTGTTAGAGCTTTAATGTCTCTGTTAGTGCTCTAATGTCTCTGTTAGAGCTCTAATGTCTCTGTTAGAGCTCAAATGTCTCTGTTAGTGCTCTAATGTCTCTGTTAAAGCTCTAATGTCTCTGTTAGAGCTTATATGTCTCTGTTAGAGCTCTAATGTCTCTGTTAGAGCTCTAATGTCTCTGTTAAAGCTCTAATGTCTCTGTTAGAGCTTTTATGTCTCTGTTAGAGCTCTAATGTCTCTGTTTAGACTGAATAAAACATATAACCAGCACTAACAGTGTAACCTTTTCACAGAGAGCGACAGGATGTTCTGAAACAGGAAGTGAGTCATAGCGGATGCAGAAACAGGAAGTGTTCTGCAGAACAATAAAATGTAAAAAACATTTGATTATAAGTTTCTGTTATCGAGACTGTCGAGTTTCTCACTGCGGTTAAAAGGTGTTTAAGAGGTCAGAAGATTAGTTTTCTTCTGTTTATTCTGAAGATGCAGATCAGTGACAGAGTATTGATTATGGATCAGTTAATGCTCTCACCTTCCAATAAGTTGACAGACGTGTCCTGGCTGATGTCTGGGTGGCCATCTTTGCTGAAGTGACGAGAAATCTGAGGTTTGACTCCTCTGAAGTCGGTGGTGGTGGCGGTGAACAGCTCGCCGCCTTAAATAATACAAATACTCTTTATACACAACAGCTGATGCTATTAAATAATACAAATACTCTTTATAAGTCAGTATTACACAGATCAGCTGTTCATAACACTGTTAGTACTAGTCAGGGAAAGTGTGTCCAAACTTTTGACTGCTACTGTATATTAATATTTATAGGACTGGAGTCACCGATGGTGATGGCGGAGTTCCTCTGGAACGGGTTGAACGGGCAGCGACTTTTAGCGCCGTGGCTTTGAGCGATGGAGAAAGTCTCAGTGTCCTGAAGGAGAGAAGGAGAGAAGGAGAGAAGGAGAGAAGGAGAGAGGGGGAGAAGGAGAGAAGGAGATAAGGAGGAAACACATAGTGAACAAAGCGGAGGAAATGTGAGTCAGTCTCTATGTGAGGAGCAGTCTGTGAGGAGCAGTCTGTGTGTGAGGAGCAGTCTGTGTGTGAGGAGCAGTCTGTGTGTGTGAGGAGCAGTCTGTGAGGAGCAGTCTGTGTGTGAGGAGGAGCAGTCTGTGAGGAGCAGTCTGTGAGGAGCAGTCTGTGTGTGAGGAGCAGTCTGTGTGTGAGGAGCAGTCTGTGTGTGTGAGGAGCAGTCTGTGAGGAGCAGTCTGTGTGTGTGAGGAGCAGTCTGTGTGTGTGAGGAGCAGTCTGTGAGGAGCAGTCTGTGTGTGTGAGGAGCAGTCTGTGTGTGTGAGGAGCAGTCTGTGTGTGTGAGGAGCAGTCTGTGTGTGAGGAGCAGTCTGTGTGTGAGGAGCAGTCTGTGTGTGAGGAGCAGTCTGTGAGGAGCAGTCTGTGTGTGTGAGGAGCAGTCTGTGAGGAGCAGTCTGTGTGTGTGAGGAGCAGTCTGTGAGGAGCAGTCTGTGTGTGAGGAGCAGTCTGTGAGGAGCAGTCTGTGTGTGTGAGGAGCAGTCTGTGAGGAGCAGTCTGTGTGTGAGGAGCAGTCTGTGAGGAGCAGTCTGTGAGGAGCAGTCTGTGTGTGTGAGGAGCAGTCTGTGAGGAGCAGTCTGTGAGGAGCAGTCTGTGTGTGTGAGGAGCAGTCTGTGAGGAGCAGTCTGTGAGGAGCAGTCTGTGTGTGAGGAGCAGTCTGTGAGGAGCAGTCTGTGAAGAGCAGTCTGTGTGTGAGGAGCAGTCTGTGAGGAGCAGTCTGTGAGGAGCAGTCTGTGTGTGTGAGGAGCAGTCTGTGAGGAGCAGTCTGTGTGTGAGGAGCAGTCTGTCTGTGAGGAGGAGCAGTCTGTGTGTGAGGAGGAGCAGTCTGTGAGGAGCAGTCTGTGTGTGAGGAGCAGTCTGTGTGTGAGGAGCAGTCTGTGAGGAGCAGTCTGTGTGTGTGAGGAGCAGTCTGTGTGTGTGAGGAGCAGTCTGTGTGTGTGAGGAGCAGTCTGTGAGGAGCAGTCTGTGTGTGAGGAGCAGTCTGTGTGTGTGAGGAGCAGTCTGTGTGTGAGGAGCAGTCTGTGTGTGAGGAGCAGTCTGTGAGGAGCAGTCTGTGTGTGTGAGGAGCAGTCTGTGAGGAGCAGTCTGTGTGTGTGAGGAGCAGTCTGTGAGGAGCAGTCTGTGTGTGAGGAGCAGTCTGTGAGGAGCAGTCTGTGTGTGAAGAGCAGTCTGTGTGTGAGGAGCAGTCTGTGTGTGTGAGGAGCAGTCTGTCTGTGAGGAGGAGCAGTGTGAGGAGGAGCAGTCTGTGTGTGAGGAGGAGCAGTCTGTGAGGAGCAGTCTGTGTGTGAGGAGCAGTCTGTGAGGAGCAGTCTGTGTGTGAGGAGCAGTCTGTGTGTGAGGAGCAGTCTGTGAGGAGCAGTCTGTGTGTGTGAGGAGCAGTCTGTGAGGAGCAGTCTGTGTGTGAGGAGCAGTCTGTGTGTGAGGAGCAGTCTGTGTGTGTGAGGAGCAGTCTGTGTGTGTGAGGAGCAGTCTGTGAGGAGCAGTCTGTGTGTGAGGAGCAGTCTGTGTGAGAGCAGCAGTCTGTGTGTGAGGAGCAGTCTGTGTGAGAGGAGCAGTCTGTGAGGAGCAGTCTGTGTGTGTGAGGAGCAGTCTGTGAGGAGCAGTCTGTGTGTGAGGAGCAGTCTGTGTGTGAGGAGCAGTCTGTGAGGAGCAGTCTGTGTGTGTGAGGAGCAGTCTGTGAGGAGCAGTCTGTGTGTGAGGAGCAGTCTGTGAGGAGCAGTCTGTGTGAGAGGAGCAGTCTGTGTGTGAGGAGCAGTCTGTCTGTGAGGAGGAGCAGTGTGAGGAGGAGCAGTCTGTGAGGAGGAGCAGTCTGTGAGGAGGAGCAGTCTGTGAGGAGCAGTCTGTGTGTGAGGAGCAGTCTGTGAGGAGCAGTCTGTCTGTGAGGAGGAGCAGTGTGAGGAGGAGCAGTCTGTGAGGAGGAGCAGTGTGAGGAGGAGCAGTCTGTCTGTGAGGAGGAGCAGTCTGTGAGGAGGAGCAGTCTGTGAGGAGGAGCAGTGTGAGGAGGAGCAGTCTGTGAGGAGGAGCAGTGTGAGGAGGAGCAGTGTGAGGAGGAGTAGTCTGTGAGGAGGAGCAGTGTGAGGAGGAGCAGTCTGTGAGGAGGAGCAGTGTGAGGAGGAGCAGTGTGAGGAGGAGCAGTCTGTGAGGAGGAGCAGTGTGAGGAGGAGCAGTGTGAGGAGGAGCAGTCTGTGAGGAGGAGCAGTGTGAGGAGGAGCAGTCTGTGAGGAGGAGCAGTGTGAGGAGGAGCAGTGTGAGGAGGAGCAGTCTGTGAGGAGGAGCAGTGTGAGGAGGAGCAGTGTGAGGAAGAGCAGTGTGAGGAGGAGCAGTCTGTGAGGAGGAGCAGTCTGTGAGGAGGAGCAGTGTGAGGAGGAGCAGTGTGAGGAGGAGCAGTCTGTGAGGAGGAGCAGTGTGAGGAGGAGCAGTGTGAGGAAGAGCAGTGTGAGGAGGAGCAGTCTGTGAGGAGGAGCAGTCTGTGAGGAGGAGCAGTGTGAGGAGGAGCAGACTGTGAGGAGGAGCAGTCTGTGAGGAGGAGCAGTGTGAGGAGGAGCAGTGTGAGGAGGAGCAGTCTGTGAGGAGGAGCAGTCTGTGAGGAGGAGCAGTGTGAGGAGGAGCAGTCTGTGAGGAGGAGCAGTCTGTGAGGAGGAGCAGTCTGTGAGGAGGAGCAGTCAGTGAGGAGGAGCAGTCTGTGAGGAGGAGCAGTGTGAGGAGGAGCAGACTCACGATGAAGGCATCATGGGGGCTGAAGGCGAAGCTTCCGCAGACGTACAGATGTGAGGAATTTATCTGCTGCAACACCTGGATGAAGTTCGGACAGTCGACCTGCAGACAGACGAAGGTTCAGCTGAGATTCAGGGTCAGAGGTTAGGGTCAGAGGTCAGGGTCAGAGGTTAGGGTCAGAGGTCAGGGTCAGAGGTTAGGGTCAGAGGTCAGGGTCAGAGGTCAGGGTCAGAGGTTAGGGTCAGAGGTTAGGGTCAGAGGTTAGGGTCAAAGGTTAGGGTCAGAGGTCAGGGTCAGAGGTTAGGGTCAGAGGTTAGGGTCAGAGGTCAGGGTCAGAGGTTAGGGTCAGAGGTCAGGGTCAGAGGTCAGGGTCAGGGTTAGGGTCAGAGGTCAGGGTCAGAGGTCAGGGTCAGGGTTAGGGTCAGAGGTTAGGGTCAGAGGTTAGGGTCAGAGGTCAGGGTCAGAGCAGCAAACATATAAATACTAATATTAATAATAAAGATGTTTCATTTCTTCAGTGAGAAACATGGAGGCTTCAATCTGCCTTCTTTAAAAAAAAACATTAAATAATAATAATAATAATAATAATATGTAATAATAATAATAATAATAATAATATGTAATAATAATAATAATAATAATAATAATAATAATAATAATATGTAATAATAATAATAATAATAATAATATGTAATAATAATAATAATAATAATAATATGTAATAATAATAATAATAATAATAATAATATGTAATAATAATAATAATAATAATAATAATAATAATATGTAATAATAATAATAATAATAATAATATGTAATAATAATAATAATAATAATAATATGTAATAATAATAATAATAATAATAATATGTAATAATAATAATAATAATAATAATAATAATATGTAATAATAATAATAATAATACTACTAATACTACTACTACTAATAATAATAATAATATGTAATAATAATAATAATAATAATAATAATAATAATATTAATGTGTGTTTTTTATTCATGG